>NW_023416357.1:52223867-52438867 GCF_014108235.1 Myotis myotis
TTCAATTGGGGAAATCAAGAGAGGCTTTATGGAAATAGACTTGAATTGAAAGATGTAGACAGGTACAGATATTTACAAGTAGTGGGGAAAGTGCTTTTTGTGCTAAACTCAGGTTTGTAAGTTAAACTTCAAAAACCTTGATCAAATATGCATTTACATAAATCTCTGAAAACAAAGGTACTCTTGAGATTAATAGTTTGTGAATACAAAAAAAGACCCATATAAAGAGCTATTTTATTGCCTAGATTTATACTACTATGCTCATTAGGTAATCTCTATACATACATAGTTGTTTGAAAACTATGATTCACTCTCATCTCTTTTTCTCTTGGGATTAGAAAAAAACTTTAGGGTCATTTTGAATGTATGATATATTTTTATCGCTATAACAATAGGCTCTTTATAATTCTAGCTATATTTCTGAAAGTGACTAAAACAAATATTTTTTCCAGATCAGAATTTCCATTCCATGTGATTTTCATTAGGCCTTTTATACCTTAGATGTTTTAATCACATGCTTTATATTTGTGTTTTCTTTGTTTCCCCTGGACTTAATTGTCCACATATGAGTCCTCACTATTACCAACAGAATATAGTAAAAATTCCTCAGTAGTTCTTACAAATCAATATCTTCCTTCTGTCTCCAGCCTCATCTCTAACTCCATCTCTGTCCCAATCATTTGTCTTCTAAATATGATAATCTATTTATAGTTTCCCACAAGAAATATGTTCTTATCTGCACTTCTTTCAACCATGATCTTCAAGTTCTTTATGACTTATTTATTTATTATTTTTGTTAATCCTCACCTGAGGATATTCCATTGATTTTTAGAGAGAGTGGAAAGGAGGCAGAGACACATCGATGTGAGAGAGACACATCCATTGGTTGCCTCCCACATGCACCCCAACCAGGGCTTGGGATGGAGCCTGCAACTGAGTTACCTGCCCTTGACCAGAATGGAAACCAGGACTTTTCAGTCCGCAGGCCAGTGCTCTATCCACTGAGCAAAACTGGCTAGGGCTATGACACCTTCTTTTAGATTAGGGGTGGGCAAACTTTTTGACTCGAGGGCCACAATGGGTTCTTAAACTGGACCGGAGGGCCGGAACAAAAGCATGGATGGAGTGTTTGTGTGAACTAATATAAATTCAAAGTAAACATCATTACATACAAGGGTACGGTCTTTTTTTTCAATAGTTTTATTCATTTCAAACGGTCCGGATCCGGCCCGTGGGCCGTAGTTTGTCCACAGCTGTTTTAGATACTTTCCATGACTCCCTAGTCTCAACCCATTTGTTGTATTAAGCACTACTTTTATTTGAAAAACTTTTAAGGTTTTATAGATTGCTGTTTATGATCTTTATCTTCTAACTGGGCTTTAAGTTTCTTGAAGGAAGGAAAAATGTACTGTTCACTTTGTTTCTTGGCACTTGCATAGTATTTAGCACTAAGTCAAAACTTAAGTAATGGTTGAATGAATGATTGAATTTGTTAATTAGATAAGCTATAGAGAACAAAAAATAAGCTTTATTTTATATAATAACTAGAGGCCCTGTGCATGAATTCGTGCATGGGTGGGGTTTCTTGGGGTGGCCTGTGGGATCGGGCCTAAATGGGCAGTCAGACATCCCTCTCACAATCTGGGACCGCTGGCTCCTAACTGCTTGCCTGCCTGTCTGCCTGATTGCCCCTAACCGCTTCTGCCTGCCAGCCTGATCAGCCCCTAACCACTCCCCTGCTGGCCTGATTGCCCCCAACTGCCCTCCCCTGCCACGACCCGCCTCCTCCACTGGGACCTGCCTCCTCCATGTGAGACAGTGGAGACGCCGGGATGGCCTCCTCCACGCCATGTGGAGCTGCGGGACCCCCAGGCCTCACCACGTGGAGCAGCCGCCGGGCCCCACCTCCGCTGTGCACACGGCCATCTTGTGGTGGCCATCTTGTGATGATGTCACACGTAGGGGCCACCTAGGCTTTTATTAGTATAGATATGCATCATGCATTAACTTGTGATTTATTTCAGTATTTCTTTTTATGTCTTAGGTCTATATCCCATCACTCCAATTTTCAGAATACAGGGATGGTTTGGAATTTTAATTTTGTTTGTAAATATTTCTCATGGTTAAATAGTCTATTAAAGAGTATGGTAAATACCATTTTTAAGTGTCAGGTGAGGGTTAATATAAATTATTTTAAATATTCTATTTAAAAATATTTTAAAGCATAAAATTGACTCTTAAAGATTCTGGCATCTTCCTTGACTTTATGAAAAACCTATACATTTGGTTTTCAAGGCTTAAAATTTTTAATTGAATAATTTTAGCAGAGGTATTTTTATATACATATATAGTATGTATATAGTTTATAAGTATATGTATATGTGTGTATACACACACACACACACACACACACACACAAATATATATCTATGTAGAGAGAAAAGAAGAGAAGAGGAGAGGAGAAGGCAAAGGAAGAACGGAAGAGAAGGGAAGAATGAAAAAGAAAAAGAGACTTTTGTACATGAGCAGCTAGGGAAAAAAAGAGATGGACTGACAAAACTGTGAAGATGCTTACATTGTTCAGAAAATGAGAAGAGCTTGCAACATTAGCAATACAAAGGCCTGAGGAAACCCCTCTGTGAATTTCTGATAGAAAGTAAAAGAGAGGATTTACTTCTATATGGGAGGCTCAGAGACAGTCTTGATCTCTTCATTCCACATGGACTCTTTAATTGTGTACTGCTCTTGAGTTTTATTTTAAAGATTACCTTTCTATAATTTAAAACATTCTAAAATGGCAAAGAAAGTTTTGTTCTGTTTGTGCTGAATATCCTTTCTCTTCATTTCTCCTCCTCCATTATAGTGCAAGCAACTAAATCTTAAGGTTAGAGAGTTCTTTCTAATTAGGGAACCTAATGAGGATGTATCTCCATGAGGATCTCAGGGGGAAATATATTGATATGCTAATTATATAGTTAGGTGGTAGTGATATTAATCAATGGAAATTCAAGAAAATGTACACTTCTTTTATTTACAAAAATATAAAATTTTAATAATTAAATTGGGTATATGTGGGAATGTTCATTTGATTTGAAAATGTAGCTAGCACAAGAATTTCTTATAGCTACTGGCTGCTTATTTGATGCTATAGGTGTTCCTGTTGCCTTAATAAAGTTGCTGGATACCACTGAGATCTATCTGGACCATTATTTCTAAGCACCTGATGTTGCCATTACATTATTTCAAATGGTTCTTGGTGTGTTCCTGAAAAATCCATTCTGGACACTCCATTATCCTTCTTCAGCTAGAATAACCTTGCATTTCTGTCATTATTATATGACCCAACAAGTTCTTGAATAGCAGGTACTGATCCTACAAGTATATGCTAAATGTAAGAGGTTCATTTTTCTCCTTATAATCTGGGAGATACATTGCTGCCTAGACCAAAAAAAAAAGTGTCAGCTATTACATTAAGTGCAAGTGGATTATTTAATAGATTGTAGGTCTGTCAGCACCCTCTTTTCTCTACTTTTTATACGTTTAACTATAGCACCTGAAACATTAAAAGAGCAGAGGTATGTACCACAGGTTTATTATGGCAACCCATCCTCTTTTTGCTCTGCCCTGATCTTGTGTACTAAGTTGTTCTCCTTATAAAATAATAACGTCTAAATTAATCTCCTTATTTCTGGATTTTGTTGTGCCCATTTTCATACAGTGTAGCAACTAAATATTTTTATCTTTATAGGGTATTTCAAATCTTCAGAAGGTATTTCTGTCATTTGAGGATAAGCTTTATATGATATATATTTCATATATTTATTACTTTCTTAAGTCAGCACAGAGCTAAGGAGTAAATACTATACTCTAAAACTGTTTGTCATGTTGTTGGAAGTACTGAAATGTATTGATCTACTATCCTGCAAGAAGTGCTTTGCAAAAAGTAACTTAACTGTCCTAACAATGCTATGATATATATTTTATTATGAACTCCACTTTATAGGTGTGAAAACTGAGGCATAGAGTGGTTAAGTAACTTATACACGAGATAACAACTGCAAATAAGAGGAGGAGTTATTATCAAACAAAAAGATAACCTACTGAGAGAATATATTTATAAATGATATATCCTATAAGAGGTGATATCCAAAACATATAAGGAACACATACAACTCAAAAAAAAATAAACAATTTGATCAAAAATTGGCATAAGACTTGAAGAAACATTTCTCTAAAGACACACAGATGGCTAACAGGCATGAAAAGATGCTCAACATCACTAATCATGAGAGATATACAAATCAAAACCACAATGAGATATCTCCTCATACAAGTCAGAATGGCTATTATCAAAGAGTCAACAAATAAGAAGTGTTGGTAATGACAAGAAGAAAAGGGAACCCTTGTTCACTGTTGGTGGAATTATAAATTGGTGCAGCCACTATGGAAAACAGTGTGGAGGTTCTCAAAAAAACGAAAATAGTTCTACCATACAAACCAGCAATTTTAGTCTCCATATTTAATCAAAGAACACAAAAACACTAATTTGAAAAGATATATGCACCCTTATGTGTACTGTAGCATTATTTACAATAGCCAAGATATGGAAGCAGCCTAGGTTTCCATCAATAGGTGAATGGATAAAAAAAGATGTGGTCCATATATACAATGGAATATTACTCAGCAATAAAAACAAGTGAAATATTTCCATTTGTGATAACATGGATGGAACTAGAGGGTATTATGCTAAATGAAATAAATCAGACAGAGAAAGACAAATTATATACAGTTTTACTTATATGTGGGCTCTAAAACAAAACAAAACAAAACAAACAAAACAAAACAAAACAAAACAAAACAAAACAAAACCAGTCTTATAGAAAGGGAGATCAAACTGATGGTTGCCAAAGGGTGGAAGGGGGAGGGAGATGGCTGAAAAAGATGGAGAATACAATCAATAATATAGTGACAAGTTTGCATGGTGACAGATGACTACTAAAGTTAGTATAGTGATCACATTATAAGATATATAAATATCAAATCATTATGTTGTATACCTGAAACTAATATTATGTTGTATACCAATTCTACTTACATTTTAAAAAAGAAAAATTTTATTCCATTAAAATAATTAGCCCTGGACAGTGGCTCAGTTAGTTGAAGCATTGTCCTTACACCCAAGTTGGTGGTGGTTTTAATTCCTGGTCAGGGCACATACTCAGGTTGTGGGTTCAATCCCTGTTCAGGGTGCATGCAGGAGGCAACTTATCAAAGTTTCTCTCTCCCTTTCTCTCTCTTTCCTTTCTCTAAAATAAATTTTAAAAATTAAGTAGCCCTTTATCAAAAAGAAAATAAATGTAACTATAAAACACAGGCTGACTTCAGAAGCCATGCTATTAATCATCATGATATGCACTGCATATATTCCCATAATAAGTATATATCCATGTATTATCATCATCATAACAGTTTCTCCCTTTTACATCTTTAATATTAATTCTATTGACTTGATATACATTATGAATTTCAACCATAATGACAATAAGTTCCTGGAAAAATTAACTAGTGTTTATGAGATCACCTTACTAAATTAAAACTAGTCTTCTGAAACAAATCCCCTATTTTTCACCTTGTGTTTTTCACATTGCCTTCAGAAAAATCCCTGTCCCATTTTCAATTGGCACACTCTAGTCCAGCAGTTCTCAACCTGTGGGTCGCGACCCCTTTGGGGGTCGAACGACCCTTTCACAGGGGTCGCCTAAGACCATCAGAAAACACATATATAATTACATATTGTTTTTGTGACTAATCACTATGCTTTAATTATGTTCAACTTGTAACAATGAAATTGGGGGTAACCACAACATGAGGAACTGTATTAAAGGGTTGCAGCATTAGGAAGGCTGAGAAGCACTGCTCTAGTCCCTATGCTGTGGGAACCTAGATATTAAGGTATAAATGACACTCAAAATGTTTTAGAACCAACATAACCTCAAAAAATAGGCACATGTTAGACTGAGTCTGGGGGCCAAGCAGTACAGCTATTTGCATAAAGCTTTAATTTGAGCAGAAATACAATAACTAAAAGGATAAGAGCCTGTAAATGGGCACTAGTGACTTGCATTTGAGCTTTTGCATTCATACAAAACAGAAAATAACCCCTGGGTTCGCATGAAGCAGGTGAACAGATGAAATTGAGACCTCTATTTAAATTGCAACCTTAATGAAATAGAGAAAACATATATATTTTTAAATAATCTATATATTCTATATAATAAAAGAGAAACATGCAAATTAGCCATCCCTCTGCTACATTTAAGCCAAGCCCACAAGCCACACCCACCAGGCAGAGTGACTATGCACATTAACCTAACAAAGATGGTAGTTAATTTGCATACACAGGTGTCAAGTGCCCCAGGAGGTGACAGCAGCCACGGCTGTGGGCTCCCAGGACCTTCGCTGCCCCAGGAGGTGAGGCCAGGCGTGCCTAGCTTTGCCTGCGGGCTCCCAGGAACTTTGCCGGTCTGGGAGGTGAGGCCGCCCATGCCTAGCCATGCCCGTGGGCTCCTGGGACCTTGCCAGCAGAGAGCAGAGTGGGAGAGGAGCAGGTAGAGAGCAGGAGGTTTGGAGGACTTGGCAGAGCAGGAGGCCCCTGGACATAGAGCAGAGCAAGAGAGAGGGCGGCTTGGAGGGCGCGGCTCCCTCTGTCATCCCAGCTTCCTCATTACAGCTGTGGAAACTGACAACAGGAAGGAGGAAGTCCCACCCCCACAGAATCAGCCAGAATCAGCCTTTGGTCAGACAGCTCTCAGTGGCCTGACAGCCAGGACTCTCATTCACCTGCTCTCGTACTGTGACAGTAGAGAGGTAGGACTATGTTTAAAGAACAACTGCTGATACAACATAGCTCTGCAGCTGAAAGATGCCCATTATCAACAGAAAATGTCTGCAGAGCAGTGTGCATCTGATCTTGAAAGAAGGCGGCATCTGCGACAGAATGTATCTGAATACCAGCTATTGGAAAAACGTTGCTGTGATGCCAAAAAACACCGACATTATCGACAGAAAATGTCTAAAGACCAACATGCCTTTGAAGTTGAAAGAAGGTGGTGGTGACGACAGAATATGTCTAGAGAACAGCCATCAACAAGTACTACCAATACTGGTAGGAACTGCCTTCTCAGCGAAAATGGAGTACATGAGGATGCAATTCTCGAACATAGTTGTGGTGGAATGACTATTCGATGTGAATTTTGCCTATCACTAAATTCCTCTGATGAAAAACCATCCGATGGGAAATTTACTCAATGCTGTAGCAAAGGGGAAGTCTGTCCAAATGATATACATTTTCCAGGTTACCTGGCATATTTAAAAAGATTAATGACAAATGAAGATTCTGACAGTAAAAAATTTCATGGAAAATATTTGTTCCACAAATAGTTCTTTTGCTTCCATGGGTGCAAATATTGCATCGCCATCAGGATATGGGCCATACTATTTTAGAATATATGGACAAGTTTATCACCATACTGGAACTTTACATCCTTCAGATGGTGTTTCTCAGAAGTTTGTTCAACTCTATATTTTGGATACAGCCGAAGCTACAAGTAAAAGATTAGCAATGCCAGAAAACCAGGGCTGCTCAGAAAGACTCATGATCAACATCAACAACCTCATGCATGAAATAAATGAATTAACAAAATCGTTCAAGATGTTACATGAGGTAGAAAAGCCCAATCTGAAGTAGCAACAAAAGGTATTACTCCCACAGAGGTAACAATGGCAATTAAATACAATTGTAACAGTGCCCCAGGTAGATATAATTCTCCCCGTGTAACCGAAGTTGCTGTCATATTTAGAAATGAAGATGGAGAACCTCCTTTTGAAAGGGACTTGCTCATTCATTGTAAACCAAATCCCTATAATCCAAATGCCACTAAAATGAAACAAATCAATATCCTGTTTCCTACATTAGATGCAATGACATATCCTATTCTTTTTCCACATGGTGAAAAGGGCTGGGGAACAGATATTGCATTAAGACTCAGAGACAACAGTGTAATCGACAATAATACTAGACAAAATGTAAGGACACCAGTCACACAAATGCAGTATTATGGATTTCACCTCTCTGTGGGGGACACATTTAATTCTATTTTAAATGCAGGAAAATTAACTCAACAGTTTATCGTGGATTCATATTCAAAAATAGAGGCCAAATGGATAAATTTCATCAAAGCAAACCAATCTAAGTTGAGAGTTGAAAAATATAGTGGTTTGATGGATTATCTCAAATCTACATCTGAAAATGACAATGTGCTGATTGGTAAAATGATAATACTTCCATCATCTTCTGAGGGTAGTCCCAGAAAGAAGCAGCAGCGATATCAGGATACTATGGCAATTGTAACAAAGTATGGCAAGCCCGATTTATTCATAACCATGACATGCAACCCCAAATGGGCAGATATTGCAAACAATTTACAATGCTTGCAAAAAGTTGAAAACAGACCTGACTTAGTAGCCAGAGTTTTTAATATTAAGATGAATGCTCTTTTAATTGATATCTGTAAAGTCCATTTATTTGGCAAAGTAATAGCTAAAATTCATGTCACTGAGTTTCAGAATTGCGGACTGCCTCCAGCTCACATATTATTGATATTAGATAGTGAGTCCAAATTACGTTCCTCTAATTAATACCCTTTCAATGTGCACTGGGCTACTAGTATATATATAAATTTTGTGCACTGGGCTACTAGTCCTATCTAATAAAAGAGAAACATGGTAATTAGTGTACGTCCGCTACCCTTCCCATTGGCTAATCAGCAAGATATACAAATTAACTGCCAGCCAAGATGGCGGCCAGCAGCCAGGCAGCTTGAAACTAACATGAGGCTTGCTTGCTTCAGTGACAGAGGACTCCAACATTCCCCGCCTGCCTTGCTGGCCTCTGAGCTTGCAGTTTGAAACATTCTTAAAAATACAGAAGCTAAACAAAACCCCAGAAACCTGCTTTCAGCGAGCCAGGATCTCAGAGCTGGAGTTGATACAGTGTTTCGACTATAGAACCCAAACAAACCAGATACCTGCTTTCAGCAGCAGAGGCCTCAGAGCTGGAGCCAGAGCTAAAGCTGGCCCAGAATAAAAAGAACAAAAGAAAAAAAGGAGCAGTTGGGAGCTTAAGTCACCCACCAGCCTGAAAACAGCCCTCAGCCCCTCACCCAGACTGGCCAGGCACACCAGTGGGGACCCCCACACTGAAGTGTGTGTGACCAGCTGCAAACAGCCATCATCCCCTCACCCAGGCTGGCCAGGCACCCCAGTGGGGACCCCCACCCTGAAGGGTGTGTGACCAGCTGCAAACAGCCATCATCCCCTCACCCAGGCTGGCCAGGCACCCCAGTGGGGACCCCCACCCTGAAGGGTGTGTGACCAGCTGCAAACAGCCATCATCCCCTCACCCAGGCTGGCCAGGCACCCCAGTGGGGACCCCCACCCTGATCCAGGACACCCTTCAGGGTGAACCAGCCGGCCCCCACCCGTGCACCAGGCCTCTATCCTATATAGTAAAAGGTTAATATGCCTCCCACACTGGGATCAGCGGAGCTGCGAGGCCTCCTGGCACCGGGATCAGTGTGACAGGAGGCAGCGCCCAAACCCCCTGATTGCCCTGCGGCTCTGTGTGTGACAGGGGCGGGGCAACAACCTCCCTATCCGCCCTGCTCTGTTCGTGACAGGGGAAGGTGCCCCAACCCCCTGATCGCCCTGCGGCTCTGTGTGACAGGGTGTGGCACCCCATCCCCCTCCCACACTGGCCCTGCTCTGTGTGTGATGGGGTAGAGCCGTAACCTCCCCATCAGCCCTGCCCTGAGTGTGAGAGTGGTGGCGCCCCAACCCCCTGATTGGCCCTGCTCTGTGGGTGATAGAGGGTGGCGCCCCAACCCCCTGATCCGCCCTGCTCTGTGCATGACAGGGGGGAGCTTCCCAAGCCCCTGATGGGCCCTGCTCTGTGCGTGACAGGGGGTGGCGCTGCAACCTCCCCATCGACCCTGCCATGAGTGTGACAGGGGGCAGTGCCCCAACCCCCCAATCAGCCCTACCCTGAGCGTGACTGAGGGTGGCATCGCAACCTCCTGATCCGCCCTGCTCTGTGCATGACAGGGGGCGGCACCCCACTCCCCAATCGGCCCTGCTCTGAGCCCAACCTGGGGCTGCACCTAGGGATTGGGCCTTCCCTCTGCCAGCAGGCCGTTATCTCCTGAGGGGTCCCAGACTGTGAGAGGGCACAGGCCAGGCTGAAGGACCCCCACTCTCCCCCACTTGAGTGCACAAATTTTTGTGCACCAGGCCTCTAGTCCTATCTAATAAAAGAGAAACATGGTAATTGGCATACAACCGCTACCTTTCCCATTGGCTAATTAGTGAGATATGCAAATTAACTGCCAGCCAAGATGATGGCCGGCAGCCAAGCAGCTTGAAACTAACATGAGGCTTGATTGCTTCAGTGACAGAGGAAACCAATGTTCCCCTCCTGCCTTGCCGGCCTCTAAGCTGCAACTCTAAGCAACTATGTAACAAATATAGAAGCTAAACAAAACCCCAGAAACCTGCTTTCAGCGAGCCCGGGATCTCAGAGCTGGAATTGATACAGAGCTTCGATTATAGAACCAAAACAAACCAGATACCTTCTTTCACAGCAGAGGCCTCAGAGCTGGAGCCTCAGAGCTAAAGTGTCCCAGAATTAAAAAAGAAAAAAAGGAGCAGTTGGGAGCTTCAGTCACTCGCCAGCCTGAAAACAGCCCTCAGCCCCTCACCCAGACTGGCCAGGCACCCCAGTGGGGACCCCCACCCTGATCCAGGACACCCTTCAGGGCAAACCAGCCGGCCCCCACCCGTGCACCAGGCCTCTATCCTATATAGTAAAAGGTTAATATGCCTCCCACACTGGGATCAGCGGAGCTGCGAGGCCTCCTGGCACCGGGATCAGTGTGACAGGAGGCAGCGCCCAAACCCCCTGATTGCCCTGCGGCTCTGTGTGTGACAGGGGCGGGGCAACAACCTCCCTATCCGCCCTGCTCTGTTCGTGACAGGGGAAGGTGCCCCAACCCCCTGATCAGCCCTGCTCTGTGCCTGATAGGGGGGAGCTCCCCAACCCCCTGATCGCCCTGCGGCTCTGTGTGTGACAGGGTGTGGTGCCCCAACTCCTCCACCCCATGGGCCCTGCTCTGTGTGTGATGGGGTAGAGCCGTAACCTCCCCATCGGCCCTCCCCTGAGTGTGAGAGTGGCGGCGCCCCAACCCCCTGATTGGCCCTGCTCTGTGGGTGATAGAGGGCGGCACCCCTACACCCTCCCTCCCCCACGGGCCCTGCTCTGTGTGTGATGGGGTAGAGCCATAACCTCCCCATCGGCCCTGCCCTGAGTGTGACAGTGGCAGTGCCCCAACCCCCTGATTTGCTCGCTCTGTATGTGACAGGGGGTGGTGCCCCAACTCCCCTATCGGCCCTGCTCTGTGCATGACAGGGGGGAGCTCCCCAACCCCCTAATGGGCCCTGCTCTGTGTGTGACAGGGGCAGCGCCCCAACCCCCTGATTGGACCTGCTCTGTGCATGACAGGGGGTGGCGCCGCAACCTCCCCATCGACCCTGCCTTCAGTGTGACAGGGGGTGGTGCCCCAACCCCCCAATTGGCCCTACCCTGAGCATGACTGAGCATGGCATCGCAACCTCCCAATTGGCCCTGCTCTGTGCATGACAGGGGGCGGCGCCCCAACTCCCCAATCGGCCAAGCTCTGAGCCCGACCAGGGGCTGCACCTAGGGATTGGGCCTGCCCTCTGCCACCCGGGAGCAGGCCTAAGCCAGCAGGTCGTTATCTCCTGAGGGGTCCCAGACTGCGAGAGGGCACAGGCCGGGCTGAGGGACACCCCCCCCGCCCCCCCTCCGCGAGTGCACAAATTTTTGTGCACCGGGCCTCTAGTATATATATAAAAAGCTAATATGCTAAGTGTCCCTCCTATCATCCAACTGGTTGCTATGACGCACACTGACCACCAGGGGGCAGATGCTTAATGCAGGAGCTGCCATGATGCACACTGGCAGGCACCATGGACCTGGTGCCAACAAACCCACACTTGACTTCCCCCAAGTGGGACAGAGGCCCTGCCACCACCTTGGAGTGACACCCCACCAAATTGCAGCCAATGCTTCCAAGACCCCCATGGCGCAAAATGTGGCCCACAGCCCTGCCCAGACCGAAAACAGTCACTGTGGGAGCCAGGTAATGATGTCACATAGCAACACCCGGCTTCCTCTCCCTAGCGACTATCCTCCTTGGAGTTTCTTCAGCCCAGGAACACAGGTGGAAATATTTTACACTTTAACCAAATGTCTGTGAAGTGTTTTCCCATGCCTCATCTCATTTGATCCTCACAGAAGTTCTAGAGTAGGTAGATAGGAGACTCAGTAGAATCCTATTTTATTTTCATTAGCCTGAAAATGGAGATTTAGAAAGCTTAGAAACTTGATCCGACTGAAAAGAAATAAGAAATGGTGGACCTTAAAAATGACTTCAGGTTTTCTTACTGCACAGAATATAATCAAATACTGCTACAGTTAAATATTTCATTGACCCTTTTTTCTCCCTGTGTGATCTACAATAATAATCTGCTTCGTGCTGATATTTACTGCTGTGTTACTGACAATTACCCAAAAGCGAAGTTGGGGTGCTTCATTGGGCTTGAAAAAGTTTAGCTAAATCAGAAAGCAGGTCTAATTAAGCAAGTATATTCTATATTTATAAAAGGCTAACTTGACTTGCGCATGTGTGATACATATAAAGCTCTTGCTGGCACCAATCGCACACGTGTGTTTCTATCTGTCATTGTCAATCGTGAATTTGGTTGACCTTTCTATTACAGAGAAAGGGTGAATAGTGATATTAAATTATTTCTTTTAATTAATTTCCTTTCAATGTGCATGAAATTTGTGCATGGGTAGGGTTTCTAGTGGCTGCTGGCTGCCAGCCAGGGCCTTCCTTCATTCAGTGCCACCCCCTGGTGGTCAGCGTGTGTCATAGCAAGTGGTCAAATTCCCAGTCGGTCGAACTCCCGAGGGAACACTTTGCATATTAGGCATATATATATATATATATATATATATATATATATGTATATATGTATATATGTTTATATATATAGTAACATATATAGTATTTTGGTCAGAAATTGGGCCAATATATCTTTTTTTAGCCATTTGCTTTTAAATATTTTCTAATAATATTTTACTTTCCCTATCAGATGTAATATTAGGCTTTTATAGGCAGAATATGTTCTCAAAGTTATTCACAACCTAATCTCAATAACCTGTAAATGTTATCTTATGTGGCAAAAGAAACTTTGCATATGTGATTGAAGTAATGGATCCCAAGATTATTATCTCAAAGGTAATAATTATGGATTATCTGACTGGGCCCAATCTAATCACAATGTCTTAAAAGAAGACAAAATTTCCTGGCTGTGGTCTGGGAGAGAGAGAGACAACTATAGAAGAAAGGTCGGAGAGATGCAATATGAGATGCAATATGACCTACCATTACTGACTTTGAAGATAGAATAAGGGACTAAGAAATGCTGTAGTTATAGCTTTCATTGACATATGTTTTCACTTATATGTGGTAAGGATGTAAGGAAACCATCAATTAAAAAATAAAAGATGCTAATACTACCCAAAGTAACAGATTCAACAAAATTTCTATCAAAATTTTAACAGCCATACTTGCAAAAATAGAAAATAAAATACTGAAATGTATATGAAGTTTCAAAATGTCCTGAATAGCCAAACCATTTTCAAAAAAGAACTTTGAGGACTTGCAATTCCAGATTTCAAACTTACTACAGAGCCACAACAATCTAAGCATTGTGGTACTGACATAGGAGAGACATATAGACCAATGGAACAGAACTGAGAGATCATAAACAAATCTATGTACCTATGTCCAATTGATTTTCAACAAAGGTACCAATCCCATTCAAAGGAAAGAATGGTTTCTGTAACAAATGATGCTAAAACTGGTTTTCACATGCAGAAAAAATTAAGTTTGACCCCTACCTCACGGCACACACAAAAATTAACTTATTGTGGATCAATGCCCTAAACATAAAAGCTAAAACCATAAAACTCAAAGACGAGCACATATGCAAATCTTTATGACTATCAATTGGGCAATGGATTCTTAGATATGACACCAAAAGCATGAGCAACAAATAGGAAATTAATTAGACACCATATAAATTAAAAACATTGTTTTCATAAAAGGTTATCAAACAAATGAAAAGCAACCTACAAAATGAGATAAAATACTTGAAAGTTACTTATCTAATAAAGGTTAACATCCAAAGTATGTTCAATAATCTACTACAACCAATTACAAAAAGAAAACCCAATTAAAAAATAGGCAAAAGACTTTCATAGATATTTCTCCAAAAATATATACACAGGTGGTCAATTAGCACATGCAAAGATGCTCAACATCATTAGGCATTAGGGAAATGCTAATCAAAACCACAATGAGACCATTTCACACCTATGAGAGTGGCTATAATTTCTTTCAAATAATAAAAGCTAGTGGAGAGATAGAATAATTGGAACCCTTGTACACTGCTGGTAGGAATGTAAAATGGTACAGCCATTGTGAAAAGTTTCTTAAATATTTAAAAAGAATTATCATATGATCTAGCAATTCCATTCTTAGGCATATAATCCAAAGAATTGAAAACAGGTACTCATACAAGCTACTTTTATGCTGATATTCATTACAATTAATAAACAAATGTGGTGTATACATACAATAGCATAAGAGCCATATAATAGCATAATTTAACCATAAAAAGGAATGAAGATTTTGTACATGTTACAGCATAGATGTACCTTGAAAACATTATACTAAGTAAAATAAACTACACAAAAGGACAAATATTGTATGATTCCACTTACATAAAATATGTTGAATATGCAAAATTCATAGTAATAGTTGATTTGAAGTTACCAGAGACTGAGGGTTGAAAGAAATGAGGACTTATTGTTTAATGGGTACAGACTTTGTTTGGGGGAGATGAAAGTTTAAAAATAGAGCATGGTGATGGTTGCACAACATTGTGAATGTAATTAATGCCACTGAATTATACACAAAATGGATGAAATGAAAAAATTTATGTTGCATATACTTTACCAATATAAAAATATTTAAAATAATGTATACAAATATTCATGTATATATAAGAAACAATTCTTAATGATAGAGAAGAAACTGGGCAGTAGGCAGGGGTAACTGGGAAATCAAATGGACTTTTATTTTTGTTTTATGATTTTAAAACTATTTTTATAAAGAACATTCTTTATAATTCAAAAATAAAAATAACTTAAAAACAAAATTGTATATTTGATGATTCTGTGAATGACAATATGGATTATTATTTTTATACCAGGAATTTAATGATAAAGAAAATGCGGTTAAAATATGTAAAAATTTACTAAAGCTTGACTTACAGTTTTTGTGATCATATCATGAAAAATAAATGTGCTCTGTTCTTAAAAAAAGGTATTTTTCTATTTTCATTATACTTTTCAAGGTATGGTCTTTATTGTACTCAACATGTGTTCATTTATCTAATGTTTCCTGAGAATGTACTGAATGCCAACCTTGTGCCATCAATTTTCACATCTGGTACCTCATCAGTAAGAAAGTATTATGCTGGGGTCCAACCCCAGCAGGTCCAGGGGTCCCCAAAGTGTGGACGGAGTCAGCAAAGAAGGAATGACACGGAGACAGCATTCAGTTGATCAGCAGCCTAGCCAGGATCTCTAGCCAGGATCTCCAGCCAAGTTCTGTCTAGGATCTTCAGCTAGGTTCTGTGTCCATGTTCTCTTGCTAGGTTCTCCAGCCAGGTTCTGTCCAGGTTCTCCAGTCAGGTTCAGTCACCAGGTTCTAGTCAGGTTCTCTTGCCATGTTCTATCCAGGTTCTGTAGTCAGGTTCTGTCTCTAGGTTCTGTCTCTACGTTCTGTGGCCAGTTTCTGTCCAGGATCTTTTGCCATGTTCTCTCGCTAGGTTCTGTCTCTAGGTTCTGTCTCCAGTTTCTGTCCAGGATCTTTTGCCATGTTCTCTCCCGCGAAGTTCTTCTGTCTCTAGGTTCTGTGTCTAGGTTCTGTATCTCTTGGTTCCGTCTTCTAAGTTCTGTTGTCTTGTTACATCTGTATTTAAACCAGTTGATTCCAATCCTATCAAACTCTATTCCAAAGGTTAGGGCGTTTCTTATCTCCATTCCAGGGAGTAAAGATTATGTAGCTTAAGCATGATTGATCATAGTTAAACTGATTAATTACCCACCTGGCACTTAGTTAAGGGGTTTTATTCCCTCCCTAACTTCAGGAGAAAATCCCTACCTGGGGAAACAACCTTTCTCAGAGAGGTGACCTTGGTTAAAACACATAGTGCCAAGAAGGTGAGCAAACATATTAAGAACAGTATGCCATATATGCCAGGTCCCTTGAAACAGCAAGGATGGACCAGCTCCCGGCAGTATTAGATATCTATTCAAAACTAGATGTATTACCAAACCTCCTTTGACTCCACTCTTCCATTCATTCCCCAGTATTGGCTATATTTTCAGACTCTGGTCTCTGTGAAGGTAAACAGGTTCAAAGGCTGTTATATAGGATTAGAGCTAAGTCATTTGGTCAAAAACATTCACTAGAGTTTTAGATAAAACTGACATCTTAAAAATTATATTCAAAATGACAAGAAGAACTGATAGCAACTTGTATTGATTTGCAACTTTACAGAATTTAAGGCACATTGTTCAGGAGACGATAAATCCCCCTTTGAAATAGGTCTTGTACTAATTCTCAAAAGATCAGAAATTAAGCTACTCAGCATCAATACTTGCACACATAAAAAAGAACTATTTTAAAAGTGAATGAGAATATTAACTCTAGAAGGAAAAAAACACACACATTTAATATATAGTTTCGCACTCTTTTTTACAAATGAGAAAGCACAGACTCCAAGAGAGCAGGGTCTTTCTAGAGCAGTGGCCTCCTGAAGGCCGAATAAGGATTTGGAGGCTGAGTGTCGGAACCATACTAATTTACCTGTCTTCATTTATTTTTACTCCATCCTTGTGAACATGTTCCTTATGCAAAAATCAAAAAAATATAAAGAAAGACACAGCAAAGCTAACTGAGGGAGGACTGACTACCATAAGAAAACTATGATTAGGTACCCTTTTTTATAGGACCAAAGCTTCATTCACGATCTTTTCTGAGACACAGAACATACATTCAAAGACACATTAATATTTTTAATAATTTATCGCATCTTCCCATGCCAGGCTTTGTTATTTCTAATACAGTCCAGTTCTGCATCATCTCCTGTTTTCTTATGGGCAACTCGATCCTTGCATTCAGGTTACTCTGGTTTTCCTTATTATTAGGCACAAACGTACAGTTAATGTGTAGGAAAAAAAGACTAATTAGGGTTTTCGTATAAATAATTTAAATTCTAATAGTGCTGCGCTATCTTTTGAGCTGTTATTCAAGTAGTTACACAGAAGACTGGGAACTAGGTCTTGACACATGTTTCTGACTTCACACAGTCCACATTGTGGACCTAGAGGCTGGTTTTAAAGTGAAGAACCTCCCTGTGACAGCTAAATGCCAAGGCAGTATTTTGAAAATATAAAACCATTATTTCTTTTCTGCTTCTCCACTATTATATCTTCTGCTTCTCCTGCCCAATTTACAAGACTCAGCTTCGAAGATGCTGCAACAAAAATGGCCTCAACTAGCATCGATTTTCATTATTTATATTTCATAAGGCAAAAATTAGCTGACACAATTGTGTAGTGAACATTGCAAGAGGTGAATAAACAAACATAATACAATTTTTTTTTAATGTGTGGCCATCTCTAATAATATTATTCTGCATAGATTTTTTTTTTTCAGGTGAAGCTAAAGGCACCAACTGAGGAGAAAAGATGTTCAGTGTCAGTGAAGTTAAAAACGTCAGCAACAGTTCCTTCTGTGCATATTGTCTCACATGAAAGAAAGGATGGATTGAATTCATATCTGAAACAAGACAAGATTTTCCATCTGACCTCATTATGTGTTTCTCTGGAGTGCATCCCTGGGTTTCTGTCGGAGCTGAAATGTGTGGTGTGGAAACCAAATATAAAACAGCTCAGTACTACTGTAACTGACATATCTTAATAAGATGGGGTATTTATTGTTTTGCCATAGTCATCTCTTAATTCTAAAAGTCATAATGATGTGCTGGATCCCTTTGTTAAAGCAATCCCTTTAAGTGAAGGCGTGAACTAATGAAAGGGTTTATGCTGCGCGGCTGGAAACAAAGATGAAGTAGCATTACTGTGTATCACAGAGATTTATATTGAGATTTTTTTATGGAAAGATCTTTAGAAAGTAGACATTGTATCCTTATAAATAATTAAACATACAAATTATCATTGCTACAATACAGCCAATTTTCTTTTCCGTGAGCATAGATAATCGATTCAAGAATATACTGCTTTAAAGGGATTTATGGCATTTTTCATTGTTCCTGATTATACTAGAAAATTATTCAGAGGTCAAAAATAATAGAAAACTTTCCCCTAGATTAACCTTGTACTACATAGGGAGATTTCTTATATCTTACCCTATAATAAAGACATCCTGCTTTTCAGTTTTATTTGCACAAAGGCTTATATGTATATATGGGTGTATATATCTGTAAATAGCATACTTATGGTTAAAATGGTTCATATTATTACTACTCTATATATATATATGTTTATATTTATACACACTATTATTTAATTTTTCAAAATATGGTCTATGCTGTGAAAATATTAGTTAGAACTCCAAAATCTACCACCATTAAAATGTTTCTATAACTTCAGAGCTATTCTGTAAATTAATTATTATTATAGTTAAGAATAAAGCACTGGCCATAAGCTATTTAAAGGAGGCCATTACATGGATATCTTTCTATATATAGATTTAGATATAATGTAGATCTAATAAGATACATTATTTTGGTGAAATTAATGTCAATCTTCTATATTTTAACTTAATAATTTGACATATAGTTCATATTTTTAGTTTCTATAGCAACACATTGTTAAGTCAATGGTCCTAAGTTGAACACTTTATAAAGTAGAAAATACCAAACTATAGGATCTAATAGTTAACTTGGGCAAATTTTGAGGACTTAATGAAATAGTTTGGTCAATATGTTCAGCATGGACTCAAAATTTCTGACATACAACAAATTTTAATTTTGAATCTGAGGAAAATTAATCTTTTGGAAACAGAAAGGCCAACTAATCTGATACTTTTATTTATAGGAAATAACTAGTTTATCAAAAAAAGCAAATATTTAGGAAATACATACTGTATTCTAGGTATTTTGCTTAATGCTGGGAATGCAGAAAGTTAAACTCCCTCCATTCAAGAGGCCACCTACCAAATACAGAGCTCACTGCCCAATATAGAGCTCTTGTGAGAAATTAAATAAAAAATGTCCATCTATATATATAAAAGCCTAAGCAACCATTACAACCGAATGACTGGAATGACTGGAATGACCAGTCCACCAGTCACTATAACATGCACTGACTACCAGGGGGCAGACGCTCAATGCAGGAGCTGCCCCCTGGTGGTCAGTGTACTCCCACAGCCAACCTCCCACACTGGCCAACCTCCCATGGTCCCTCCCCCTGGCCAGTCCCTCCCCCGACCTAAGGCTCCAGGCACCAGAGAATCTCGGTCCAGGAAGTCTGTAGGAGGAGAGTGACCCCGATGCTGATCGAGACAGAGTAGCAGCTCAGAGGGGGCAGAAGGGGCAAGGCAGCAGCCTAACTGTAATGTAAGCACCATTGCCATCTTACCTCTGCCACTGCACCACCACTGCTTGCTCTTCTGCTCCCATCAGCCACTTTTAGCTCAGCCTTGCACCTTTCTGGACTCCCAACTGCTGATTGGCTAGCGCTCCTATGGCCTTGTGCTACCATTGGCCAAAGTCAGCTATTTATTTTGCTTGGGGGTGGAGCCCTGAGAAAATGTGTGGCTGAGTAGGAGAGACGACCTGTGTGTCTGTCGGCAACAGGGGAGAGTGAGGTAGCCTGAGTGTGGGCAGCAAAGTAGAGCTGTATTTCCACCTCAGGGTGTAGCTGGTGTTCAGGCCATTTTGGGGTGCCCTGTCTGTGGTCTTTGCTTGCCACTACCTCAGCACATCTACACAACTAGATCTGGGTCTGCCGACCAACCTCCCATGATCCCCCCCCCCGCAACCTCCTGCAGTCCCCCCCTACCCCCCGTGCCCGAATTTGTGCACCAGGCCTTTAGTATATGATAATCAACTGTGTAGGAAGTAGTGCTTAATCCCCCCACCCTTGAGACACAGTGATTCATTTCCAAGTAATAGAATAATGAAAGAGAAAAGTAGTTATTTTGTATTAGAGGACTCTGGCAAACATGGTCCATGGTTACCACTGATAATGGTTAACATTATCAGTGATGTGCTGTGGATGTCACTTTCCCTTGATATGATCTGACTAGGGGTCCAGTGCATGAAATTCATGCACAGGGGGGTCCCCTCAGCCCAGCCTGCACCCTCTCCAATCTGGGACCCCTCTGGGGATGTCTGACTGCTGGTGTAGGCCCAATTCAGGGGATTGGGCCTACATCGGCAGTCGGACATCCCTCTCACTATCCGGGACCACTGGCTCCTAACCACTAACCTGCCTGCCTGATCACCCCTAATGGCTTCTGCCTGCCTGCCTGATTGCCCCTAACTGCCTCTTCCTGCCAGCCTGATTGCCCCTCACTGCCCCCCATGCCTGCCTGGTCACCCCCCACTGCCCCCCTCCCCACCAGCCTGGTCACCCCATGCAGCCTGCTGTTCAGTTGTTGTGTGAGGGCATCCCGACCAATTTGCATATTACCCTTTTATTAATATAGATGAGAGGGATTTTCACCTCTCTGATATTATTTCCAAAAATGTATAACCCCAGACCAGTCTGAGAAAAACATTAGGTAGACCTAGATTGGGTGACATTTGTACAGGGCACCTAGTCAGTACTCAAGACTATCCAGGTCACAACTAAGGAGGAAAGCCTGAGACTCTTTCATAGACCAGAGGAGACAGGGGAGCCATGATGCATAAGTGCAATGTGGTTCCCTGGATTGGGTCAGGAACTGAAAGGGGGCAGTAAGGGAAAACTGGTTAAATGCAAATTAAGTCTAGAGACTGATTAAAAAATAAAGTTACATATAACATTAAAGTCTAACAAATGGTTCTGTATATTAGAAAAGAGGAACTCAGATTTCATCAACAGGAAATCAATTACAAACTAAGCAGTGATCAAGGAGGAGGGAAACTCAGCATTCCATCTAGCCAGGCCAATGTCACACAGCAATATGGTGTCACAGGTTACAGCATGGGGGTCATAAGTGAAACATCCTCACCCAGTGGTTTGCAAACTGTATTCCAAGAATACTGGAGACTCCTGAGAGGTTTCCCTATCTCCAATTTAACTAAACTAGTGCAGATTCACCTAATATTTCGTTTTGTAAGAAGGATCGTGGCTTAGAACAAAACAGAAGAAAATCATTATGAGAACCAGGAATCTAAATAAGTGCTTAGCAAACACTAATGGTATAAGAATCTCAGGGCATCATGCTGAAAGCAGACTCTGATTCTAAGAATCAGAACCAAGATGGGGCCTGAGTTTCTGCATCACCTCCCAGGTGATGATAATGATCTGCTGGTCAGAGAACAACACTTTAGTGGGAGGGATCTAGATCAAAATTTTAAACTGTTTTCTTACCTATAAGTTTCATAGAGGAAGGTTTGTTATTTTTTGTGAGTTATATGATTCTTATTGACAACAATTTTTTCATAATGGTATGGATTCTGGTTGAAAAATTTATGGAAATAGAGTTTTTGAGCTACTATCCTATGCATGCCTGACCTCTCAGTACCCCACTCTCACCTTTCTTTTTCATAACAATCCTAGAACCTTGAACTTATTCAGCCAACTCCTTTACACTATCTTTTTCATCCATCTCATTCCGTAACCAGTCAGTTCAACAATGAAATTGGACCTAACTGAGATGCTCCTATGCCAATTACATTTTATTATATCTCATGACAAACCCAGTCCCAGGCAGTACCCATTATGAATTACATCTTTATATAACAAGGGAGGAAAATGGATGTTTGGGATTTTTGCAAACTCACGCTTTTACAATTCATCTGGGCATTTGCCTCACAGTTTTAAAAATGTACTTCATGTCAACTCTAATTACACTCTCCATAGGGCTGTTCAAACCTTCTGCACTCTCAATGGCCAAATTTTATTCCAAAACATGTAGCACTCAATCTTAATTTCTACTTCCCAAGACTGAGATTCTTGAGCTCAAAACATCTTCCCCTCATTCCTGTTACTCCCTCAAACTACTGCACAGTAAATCTTCTTTAGAACTATACTGGCATCCACTTATTTTGAGTGGATATAACTACTTGTTTTTGACTGAAATTGTTCCTGAGAAGTTCACCAACAACCATTTGACTATTCCAGTGACATTGTCTTTGCTCAGTTCATCATGTGACACCATGGGACAGCTGCTTTTAGAAATACTTTTGGATTTCTTCAATTTCAGATTCCTTTCTGAGCAACCCATTTTCTTTTATATCTGCTTTGCTGGCTTTTTCCCCACTTGTACTGTTCAAGACAGTAGTTTGCAAAAGTTATATTTGGCCTCTAGAATTCAATTACCTGGTTTTGTATCATAGTTGCTTCACTTTATGTGCTTTAATGTTTTTATCTGTGAAATTTGTAATAATAATTACTTCTATCTCATATGGTTATTTTATGGATTATACAAGTTAATAGATGTAAAATTCTTAGAACTATGCCTAGCAAACAACAAATATTAGATAGATGTTGACTAGTCCTATTAATTATCTGAAGACATTCTTTTGGAGAATTTATCCACCCTCATTTCATCAACCATCTCCATATAGATATCTTGCATCTAACTGTATTTTGAATTCAGTCTCTCAGTATCACCACTATTGACATTTGGCGCTGAACAATTCATTTTTGTGCTGAGCTGTCCTGGATGGCTAGCAATATCTCTAGCCTTAACCCACCAGATGCCAGTAACAACCACCAATGGTAATACAAAAATTGACTCCAGACATTGACATAATTCCCCTGGGGGCCAAAATCACTCCTAGTCAAAAACCAACTGTGCTAATCCCTTTCTAAGAATATCTTTATATAACTAGATTTGTCTTTGGTGTCTCAGCATATGTCCATAGATGAATTTACCATATATATTCTCCATAGACAAGTTTTACATGTTGTCTTACCTAGTTTCCTAAGTAACCATAATAGATAACACATAGTAATCTTGACTTTTCTTTCTCCTCTATAGTCAATCTAGTAAATTGTGTTAAATATGCAATACCAATATGTTTTATCATTTACCTCTTACTAGAGGCATGGTGCATGGAATTTAGCCTGCACCCTCTCACAGTCCAGGAGCCCTTGTGGGATGTCCGACTGATGGCTTAGGTTCGCTCCCCTTGAGAAGCGGGCCTAAGCCGGCAGTCAGACATCCTTAGCACTGCCGTAGAGGCTGGAGAGGCTCCCACCACCACTCCTGCACTCGCCAGCCATGAGCCAGGCTTCTGGCTGAGCAGAGCTCCTTCTGTGGGAGCACACTGACCACCAGGGGGCAGCTCCTGCATTGAGCATCTGCCCCCTGGTGGTCAGTGCATGTCATAGTGACCAGTTGTTCTGCTGTTCAGTCAATTTGCATATTAGCCTTTTATTATATAGGATTGTATAGGATGTATGCCCAGTAACATTACCAGAATCAGTCTCTCATTCTTTCAGCCGAGTTTGCTGACAACTACTTGGTGGTAGATGTGACAACCAGTGACAACAAGAGAGTGACAACAGGACAAAGATCCAGTCATCACAGACCTTATCTTCTAGTGGGAAAAATGTGGAACAAACAAGTAAACTGATTAATAAATGGCAGGCTTTTGAGTAGTGGTATGTACCATAAATAACATAAGACAGGGTCAGGGGATAGAAGATGAATGAACTATGGCACTTTAATTAGGGTATTAGTAAAGCCATTTTTTTTTTATTTTTTTTTTAAATATATTTTATTGATTTTTTACAGAGAGGAAGGGAGAGAGATAGAGAGTTAGAAACATCGATGAGAGAGAAACATCGATCAGTTGCCTCCTGCACATCTCCTACTGGGGATGTGCCCGCAACCCAGGTACATGCGCTTGACCGGAATCGAACCTGGGACCTTTCAGTCCTCAGGCTGACGCTCTATCCACTGAGCCAAACCGGTTTCGGCAGTAAAGCCATTTTGCAGGTGACTTCCAATTCCTCCTGTGAAGAACCTAATCATGCAAGAGTCTGGAAATGGCAGTAGCAGAAATGAAAGACATGAGGTGGAAATCAGCTTGGCACTTATGAGCAAGAGAAGGTCAGGAATTTGGAGGTTATTCACTATGTGGGATGTTTGTCCAGGTTGGATTTAAGTGGATAGACAGGAAACACTTTCTAAAGTACATTCATAAAAAAAGTCCTACATGTCACCAAAAAGAAAAAGAGAATGAGATAGATCTAAGAAGATTCCATTTTCAAGTCACCTGATTCTTTGATTTCCATGTTTTTAATTATCTTTATTTTATAGCTTACTTAAAACTTAACTATGTATTGTGTGAGATTATATATGAAATACAGATATTTGTGTATTTTATAAAAAGATTCCATTTATAAAAGTTATACTCAACTTTCTAGTTTAGAAGAAAGCCAACATTTATATTAAGTTTATGAAATTTAGACAATTCTGTAATTAAATATATACCCCAAGACATTTCATAAGCATTTGAGAGACATTTTTATATCATTATGACAGCATCAGAATTCTCCATGAAAAACATGCTTTAGTCTAATACGGTTAAAATTAACTTTAAAAATTCAAACTATGAAACAAGAGAAATGATTGCAACATAGCAATTGCACATGGCACAAGTAATTTAATATGTAACATATGTTTTAAAATTAGCAAAATTATCTTTGAGTGTTAGCAGTTCCCGAAACAACAGTTAAAATGAAGGGTATGTGATGTTTTGCCTTCAAAAGTGTTTTGTGGCTATTGTTTTGCTCCCTCCAAATTCACCTTGCCCTGCTTTAAGAGTTTACTACTAAAATTGCCTTGGGGCAAAAAATACAATTTAAAATAACTGCCGAGCATAAATTTTGTCAAATCATTTTGTTTCTTTGTCCGTGTTTTGTGGTTATTACCTTTGTTTTTTTATATTTGGGACATAATGGGGAGAGCTATGAGAGCTCAATGTCTGTAGATGAAGGGGTGAATTAAGGATAGAGTGGCAGAACTTATTTAGAAACCTATTTTATATTCTTAAATCCAATCCTTAAATCTCTAAGTCAACTAAATTCCACCATATAGTTTTTACTTACAGATGCCCTCATTAGCCCTCTTGCTGTGGAGACAGACACCTTCCTTGCTTCTATTAGTCCCACCAGATTAAATTACTTGCATCAGGGCTCCATAACACCTCCATGTGAGCAAGGGCTGTGTAGCAAAACAGCACTGGGAGGGAGTGAATGGTTATCAAGAGAAAGTTTACTTTCAGGGTTAAGAATTAATTTAGCTCAATTGGTGCAGTGCAAGTGGTGAACACAATCCCCTCACTGTTGTTTGTCAGGGTGTGTTATGTCACCCTGGATTGCTTTGTCAATAATCTGCCTGGCCTGCAAGCTAAAAATCTAAGATTGCTCGCATGACTGACAGGCTGGAGATAGCTGATAATTCTAAGGAATTGGAGGTGTAAAATCTTTAAGGACCGTGTCTACAGTATAAATGCCAGGGTATCTCCACATCACTCTGTACTTACAAAGGCAACAGCATTGTTAATGGCAGCCTGTCTGTCCATCAAGTTTGCTACCAGTGGATTTATCCCTCTTTCACTCCTTATCTTTCGTTGCTGTGTTTATTTTGAAACCAGCTGCAGAATAAATTGCCTCTTGTCTTCACCTCCTACACTGAGTACAATGATATGTTCTGTAAAGCTTAAAATCATGGTGTTTTTCAAACACTGACTTCTAATTCTGTTTGTTTATGAATATGTATTGTTTTATTTTTCTCCTGTGGGGGCTTGTTTAGTAGAACACTAAAAATGCCTCTTATTTACTTGGTAAGTGTTCAGGATCTAGATAAAGATGTGTGTGTAATCTTCCAAAGAGAAGAAATAAATATAATTAAGATAATCATTTTGTTATTATTTTGAATAATTCATTAGATCTGCTCTATTGTAATCAAATATTAAAATTAATAAACAGCCAACTAATATGAGAAAATATCACATTGCAATTAAACAATTTTCAGAATTTAATAAAGTTTAAAGCATCACTCCTTTATACCCTTCTGCCATTTGCACTTTTGAAACTTATAACTGATAGCAAAAAAGATGATGGTGGCTAGACAGATATAAAGATCAAAATTAGAGTTTATATAAAGCTCCCAAGCTCTACTATAATAAAACCCTCCTATGCTGCTGGTAGGAGTATAATTTGAGCCAATCACTTAGAAACTTTTGGCTAAGCCTCCTATGGATTATTATACATGTACTTTATAAAAAAACAATTCCTCTCCAAAGATATATACAGGTATATGTTCCCCAAAACACATGTAAAAGGACATGAACAAATATTTGTAAAAGGTGGACAACGCCCATAAATAGGTACATAAAATATCTATATATATAAAAGTCTAAGCGACCAAACAATCGAATGACCTAATGATGGGTCGACCGGCCACTGTGATGCACACTGACCACCAGGGGGCAGACGCTTAACACAGGAGCTGCCCCCGTGGTCAGTGTGCTCCCACAATGGGAGTATCATACAGCTGACCAATGGGCGCCAGATGCTGGGCTCACGGCTTGCAAGCGCAGTTGCGGTGGCACAAGCTTCTCCCACCTCCATGGCAGTGCTACCGAGCAGTAGCAGGCACAATAGGGCCGGGATAAGCAGAAGCAGTGGGGCATCTGGCTCAGGCACAGGTTCCTCCCAGTGAACTACTACATCCCTTGGAGGATATCGGACTGCCAGCCTGATCCCCGCAGACCAGGCCTGCAGGGATCGGGCCAAAACCAGCAGTCTGAAATCCCCCAAGGGGTCCCAGATTGTGAGAGGGCACAGGCCAGGCTGACAGACTCCATCGGTGCATGAATCCATGCACTGGGCCTCTAGTATATATATAAAACAGGTATAATGTATGTATCAACACTTTTTAATATGGATAAAATTAAAACCACCAGGGTATTGATTTATATTAAAATGTGCAAATACATTTTATTATGTATATTTATCCAGCAGAATATTACATAAGCAATGAAAGTGAAAAAACTGCAGCTGTACATGGCACATAAACGGATCTCACAAATACAATGTTAAACCCGATACATATACTCAATGAGTTTTTTAACATAAAGTTCAAACCTGACCATAACTATTGGGCTAAAAGTGATCCTGGGAGCATGGGTTGAGCATGAAGAGATTTCTAAGATTCTGATTATGTCCCATAGTTTTTTCATATTGGTGCTGGTTACATGCTAGGTTTGTTTATTGGGTTACGTTTCATCAAGATGTTCACTTAACTATTTGCGAACTTTTCTGTATCCATGTCACTACAAAAAGTTTAACATTAACACTGTGTTCTTATTTTCCTGTAGTATTTGCAAGTATATTCTAAATTATAATTATCAGGCATCTCATATATTCTCTCTAAATGTCATTTCTTGGTTATTTGCAGAGAGAGACAAAGTTAAGAAAAAAGGCTCTAGAAAAGTGATAATCTGCGAATGGTTTACATATCACAAATTGACCTCAGTAACAAGGACTTCTCTGAGTATTGAACCATAGGTATTTAGACATACCTGTGTACATTAACACACACACACACACACACACACACACACACACACACATACACACTCATCTGTGTACATTTAAACAAACATTGTGGCCTCCTACATTGGTAAGTAATGAAGGCAAACATTTATTAATCACTGTTTCATAGCACAAAAAGGTTTTGAATTTTGCTGAACAACCACAGGCAGTCATTTTTATTTAAACTGGATATTATTTGCAATATCAGAAATATCATTTATTCAATAATTCACAAAGTCTTTATGAGGACATATACTTCTGAACTGAGCATTGTGCTAATGCCAAAAATATGGAAATAGATGCATAGGCCTTGCTTTTTCATGGAACACAATGACCTACTTTTTCCTTAATGAACCTGCCAGCTTTTTATTATCTATCAGTATTTAAAATACTATTCCATCATATTCCATGCTATAGTATCTGACTCAAGAAGTTGACTAATGGTTTATAGCATTATGCTAAGCAAAATAAGCCAGTCAGAGAAAGATAAATATCACATGATCTCACTCATTTGTGGAATATAATGAACAACATAAACTGACAAACAAAAACAGATCCAGAGACAGAGAAGCATTGATCAGACCATCAAACCTCAGAGGGAAGGTAGGGGAGAAAGCAGGTAGGGGGAGAGATCAACCAAAAGACTTGTATGCATGCATATAAGCCTAACCAATGGACACAGACACCAGAGGGGTGAGGGCATGAGTGTATGGGGGGGGGGGGGCAGGAATGGAGGATAAGGACACATATGTAATACCTTAATCAATAAAGAAAAAAAAAATAAAAAAAATAAATACACTATGGCTTTTAAGAGGTGAATTAGTCATCTCAGGCTGCTATAACAAAATTCCATAAACTGGATGGCATAAACAACAGACATTTATTTTTCACAGTTCTGAGGGCTGGGAAGTCAAAGATAAAGATGCCTGTTGGCCAAAACCGGTTTGGCTCAGTGAATAGAGCGTCAGCCTGCGGACTGAGGGGTCTCAGGTTCGATTCTGGTCAAGGGCATGTACCTTGGTTGCGGGCACATCCGAGTGGGAGGTGTGCAGGAGGCAGCTGGTTGGTGTTTCTCTCTCATCAATGTTTCTAACTCTCTATCCCTCTCCCTTCCTCTCTGTAAAAAATCAATAAAAATATATATATTTTTAAAAAAGATGCCAGTTGATTTGATCTGGGGAGAGAACCTCCTTCCTGGCTTCTTCTTGTATCCTCTCATGACTGAATAAGGGAACTAGTGGTCCGAGATTTCCTCTTCTAAGGGCACTAATCCCATCATGAGGACCCTACTCAAATGACTTCATCTGAATCTAGTTACTTCAAAAAACGATCACATTGCGGGGGCGGGGGAGGGGTGCCAGAAGCCGGTCCATCCTTGCTGCTTGACACAGTCGCTGCAGGAAAGAAACATCTGCACAGCATATGTTTCAAGGGACCTTGCGTATATAGCATACTGTTCTTAATATGTTTGCTCCCCTTAGCGCTGTGTGTTTTAACCAAGGTCACCTCTCTGAGAAAGGTTGTTTCCCCAGGTAGGAATTTTTCCCTGAAGTCAGGGAGGGGATGCCTCTCCTAGAAAGGTTGTTTTCCCAGGTAGGAATTTTTCCCTGAAGTCAGGGAGGGGATGAAACTCCTTAACTAAGTGCCAGGCGGGTAGTTAATCACTACAAACAATCATGCTTAAGCTACATAATCTTTACTCCCTGGAATGGAGATAAGAAACGCCTTAACCTTTGTAATAGAAATTGACAGGATTAAAATAAACTGGGATAAATACGGATGTAACAAGACAATAAAGAGGAGCAGAACTTCGCTGGAGATCCAGACCAGAACTTGGCTGGAGATCCTGGCTAGAGATCCTGGCTAGGCTGCTGATCAACTGAACGCTGTCTCTGTGTCATTCCTTCTTCGCCGACTCCATCCACACCTTTGGGGACCCCTGGACCTGCTGGGGTTGGACCCCGGCATCTGGCGCCCGAACAGGGTTCCCTTAGGTAAGTCCCCCCGTACTTGGGACGGATAGGACTGCACCGTAGGGTGCTGCAGACCCCCGACCCCCCCCCATAGAGAATAAGTAGGGTAAGCGGGTAGTTAGTACAGAACTTAGATTGACAAGATGGGTCATACTGAGTCTAAAGAAAAAAGACTCTGTATTAATCTTTTAACGCATATGCTTACTAGCAGAATTGGAGTTGAGGTTTTTCCCAGTGAGACAGAAAGTTTTATAGAAGAAGTATGTCAATGGCTTCCAGAGGATGGAACTGTTAATTTAAAAACTTGGGTTGAAGTAGGAAAGCAATTAAAGAAACACCATGAATCTGACAAGGTCCTGCCATGTTTCTTTTCCCTCTGGGATTCAATCTGTGACACCTTGGCACCAGAGGCAAAAACGGTTGAACTTTCTCAAAATTTAAATAGTCCCTCGGCTCCACCCAGAGAGGACACATCATCATTGTCTTCAGCTCAATCTAAAAGCAATTTAGCTATGCCTACTGATCGGGAGGAGAATAAATATCATAAACATGACCATTGTTCCTTTCCAGTCAGTAGAGAGGAGAATGGCCCTCCCATTCAAAACAGGCTCCCCAAATTAGAAAGGAAGCCTAAACCAGGTCCTGTGGCTCCTATGAGCTCCATGTCTAAATTTCAAAGGGCGATAAGAGAAGCTGAAGCTAATGGAGATCTTGAATTCTCACTCTGCTTCCCAGTTACATATGAGAATGAGTCTGGTGGGAATAGAAACCCCACCTTGGAGCCTATACCTTACAAAGTACTTAAAGAATTAAAATTGGCCTGCTCTGAATATGGACCTCTAGCTCCTTACACACAAACCTTGGTAGAAACCCTAGCCAGTAAATGGATGACTCCTTATGATTGGTCACAGGTTTGTAAATCCTGTCTCTCAGGAGGCGATTACTTATTATGGAAAACTGAATATGAAGATCTTGCTAAGAAAGCTGTAGCCACTAGCGAAAAAACCAGAAAAAGAATAACCCTAGACATGATATTAGGAGAAGGTGATTTTAACACGGCTGAGGAGCAAATGAATATGCCCACAGAGGCACTTACCAAAGTAACCAGTTGTGCAGTAAGTGCCTGGAAATCCCTACCTTATACAGCAGGAAAAACCACCACCCTTACAGAGGTTAAACAGAAGGTCGAGGAACCATATCAGGATTTCCTTTCTCGCCTCATGCAGGCAGTCAAGAGAGTAATCAATAACAAAGAGGCAGCCGATATCCTAATCAAACAACTGGCTTTTGAAAATGCTAATAATACCTGTCAGGCTTTATTAAGGCCGATTCGCAGAACAGGAACTATAAATGATTTTATAAAACAGTGTGCTGATGTAAGTCCAGCATTTATACAGGGTGTAGCTATAGCTGCAGCTCTCAAAGGGGAGACATACCCTCAATATGTACAGGCTATAGGACAAGCCAGCAATACTACAGGTAATAAAAGAAATATGAACTGCTACTCTTGTGGCTTATCTGGGCACTTTAGCAGAGAATGCCCAAATAAAAATAATAATACTCAGGCCAGATGGCAAGCTCCTCGACAGCCTGGAAATACATTAGGGAATAATATTAATCCTCCAAAAACCGTTTGTCCCCGATGTCAGAAAGGATTCCATTGGGCAAAGGAATGTAGATCAAAATACCATAAAAATGGTCGGCCTTTAAACTCTACAAATAGCTCCCAAGGAGGTTATATCCCATCACCTCAATTGGGAAACTTGAGAAGGGGCCAGCCCCAGGCCCCTGCAATAATAGGGGCATCAACCTTCAACCCCTTTGCAAATTTCAATCAGTCAGTGACCTTCAGGGCAACCCCAGGCAGTGCAGGATTGGACCTCCACTCAACCACCCATGCAGTACTAACCCCAGACTCGCCAGTAGCAGCCATTCCTACAGGAGTGTCTGGGCCACTGCCTGAGGGAACTGTAGGTTTAATATTAGGACGGAGCTCCACCTCGTTACAGGGGATCTTAGTCATCCCAGGAGTTGTTGATGCAGACTACACAGGAGAAATACAGATTTTACTTTCCCCACCCACCACAACTATACAGATTCAGCCCAACCAGAGAATTGCCCAATTAATCCTGTTACCAATACATAAAATAGGGACAGCTGTTATCCAGGAAGCTAGAGGGGCCGGAGGCTTTGGATCTAGTGATGCAGCATTTTGGATACAAGAAATCCATGCTACTAGACCTACAAAAATTTTACAAATTCAGGGAAAACCAATTGAAGGTCTATTGGATACAGGAGCAGATGTTTCCTGCATAGCAGGGAAGGATTGGCCCTCTTCATGGCCCACGCACACCACCTCCACTTCCCTAGTAGGACTAGGCAAGGCATCTAATGTAAAAAAGAGTTCTCAGATTCTAACTTGGGCTGATGAAGATCAACATTCAGGAACGTTCTGTCCCTATGTAATTACGACTCTCCCCTTTACATTATGGGGAAGAGATATCTTGTCTCAAATGGGAGTTCTATTATATAGCCCCAGCGGTGTTTGATTTACTCCTGTTACAAAATATTACAAGAAAATGAGTTTAAATATTCCTCTCCTCATCATGTTCTACAACATACTCTATTTGTAATTAATATACTAAATGTAGATTCTGAGGGAAATTCCCCAATGTACAGGCATTGGAACCCTGATCTAACTAAACCTAAAGCCCTCGTCAAATGGAGAGACTTGCTTACAGGAGCCTGGAAGGGACCTGATGTACTTTTAACCTGGGGGAGAGGATATGCTTGTATATTTCCACAGGACGCAGACTCACCTGTGTGGATTCCAGACCATCTAGTCCGACCTTATGTCTCACCGCCCACCATCTCTGCCTCATCATAGCACACCTGACCAGTGCCCGTCTGCAGCAGATGTGCAGCCCTGAGCTGGAACAATCTGTCCATTGGGAGGATCACATGTGCCTCCGTTTTGTCTTTCCACATGTCCCAGCTTTGCCCCACATCTCCTTTCCTTTTTCCTTTTTTTTTAAATCTAACTACTTGTTTGCTGGTTCTTTGGCCGTTCTCCTTCTTTCCTGAACACAGCATTTTCTAGAATCTCCCTGCCCTACTGTTCCAGGAAGGGCACCTCCCTTTTTGCCGTGACCAGGGGTGTTTGGTATATGCCCCATACATGGAGTTGTCTTGGGCCAAGAGCCTGACATCCTGGGCTGAGAAAGCCCTGTTCCAGGACTCTCCTTTGTCCTGTATTGGCCCCTCTTACCCTTGTGTCAAGAGGGACCCTCTTCTTACAATCCAATTGCCCATAGCTGTTGCCTGAGCTCTCTGTTCATGCTGAGGTTGAAGCCGCATGGTGGCTGGTACCATGGATCTGTCTCTGGCCCAATGGCGTAAGCTGGGCCCTCTCTAGAGAAGAAACCTGAGTTCCCTATGATCAATGCCAGAGCCCTGCCAGCAGGCAAGGGGATCCCAAGGCAGTTGCTGGGCATGGAGGCCAGAGGGACATAGGCTATCAAGGAGACAAAACTGAACCTCACATCACCCTACTTGGCCCAGAGATGGCTGGTAGTCAATGACGGGTAAGACTCCACAGGGTGGGGCAACCTAAGACAGGCACAGTCGGGGGCCAGTAGGAGAAAACTTGGGGTGCAACAAAGGTGGGGCACAGACCCCCCTCCCCAATGGTGCAGGGGCTTGAACACTCGGCCCTTCTGAGGAAGGTCTCCTGTCCCCATGGCTGCTTCCTGCTTCCCATGCCCAGCTCAGATCGGGACCCAGGTAAAGACAGAGACTGGCTGACAGCAGCTGCCCTCTCACTGCAACAGGACTTGTTTCCCATTTCTACCTTGGACCACAGGGAAAGGGGCAGCTGAAGGAAAGGGCTGTGTCAGGATGCTGCATTCTTCCCTTTCTTCTCCCTCTTTTTTCTAAACACTTCCATGCCTTGTAGTTCTTTTGCTTTCTCTTCTTTTTCTACTACCCTCCATTTTCCATATCAGCTGGATCCAGAGGGCACAGCTTACTCCTCCTCGGACATCGACACCACCATCAACCACGGCCCTGATGGACCCTTTGATGCAGCCCTTCAACTTGCTGACACTTCGGGAAGCCTGTCGCCAGTGATGCCGCCCGCTAGCCAGAACAACAAAGACAATCAAACCAACAACTTGAGGACAGCTGAAATCCCTTGACTGAAGAGGCTGGCAACCTTCTACAGGAATGGGGCTCCTTCTGCGCTCCATCCACTGTTTATAGCTATGCTCACTATCATTGCTTGCCACTCTTCTTCCGAGACTTAAATGGCCCAATCTGAGAGGTGGCCACTGATTTGCATGCGTGATCATTTAAAAAATAAAAAAGGGGGAATTTGCCGGAAGCCGGTCCATCCTTGCTGCTTGACACAGTCGCTGCAGGAAAGAAACATCTGCACAGCATATGTTTCAAGGGACCTTGCGTATATAGCATACTGTTCTTAATATGTTTGCTCCCCTTAGCGCTGTGTGTTTTAACCAAGGTCACCTCTCTGAGAAAGGTTGTTTCCCCAGGTAGGAATTTTTCCCTGAAGTCAGGGAGGGGATGCCTCTCCTAGAAAGGTTGTTTTCCCAGGTAGGAATTTTTCCCTGAAGTCAGGGAGGGGATGAAACTCCTTAACTAAGTGCCAGGCGGGTAGTTAATCACTACAAACAATCATGCTTAAGCTACATAATCTTTACTCCCTGGAATGGAGATAAGAAACGCCTTAACCTTTGTAATAGAAATTGACAGGATTAAAATCAACTGGGATAGAGAGAACCAAGATGGCGGCATAGGTTAACGCCGGAGTTTGCTGCTTTGAACAACTACTTCAAAAGTGAAACCAAAAAACGGAAGGGACATCACCCAGAACCACAGGAACGCTGGCTGAGTGGAAGTCCTACAACTAGGAGGAAAGAGAAACGCATACGGACACTCAGAGGAGGCGCAGTGCTGAAGTCAAATTCTGAGGTGCGGAGTGCGCGAGCGGGCTGGCGGCGGAGGGCACGGTTGGCGTTTTCAATCGGGAGGGAGTCACAGACTCTGAGCTCCAGATCCGGGCGAGTCTTTAGGGACCCACACTCAAAACGGGAGAAGCGGGACTGTCTTGCTTCGGTCAGAGCGAGTGCAGCTTTCTCTCCGAGCTTTGCAGCGGGTGCTGGGACTCAGAGAGGCAGAGCCCCTGGGGACAGGACTGAGAGCCGCCATAACTGCTCTCTCCGGCCCACCCTGTTGATCCTGTGCAACCCGCCCCGCCCAAGCCCTGCACACAGGCATTTGCCGGATAGCCTCAGGCAAACGCCAGATTAGCACCTCCCTAGAGGACAGAAGTTCTCTCACTGCTGACACAGCTGATTCTCATAGCCACTTGGCCTGGAGGTCAAACCCTCCCTGGAATTAGCTACAACAATCAAGATTTAACTATAAGACTGCGAACAAAGACCACTAGGGGGTGCACCAAGGAAGCATAACAAAATGCGGAGACAAAGAAACAGGACAAAATTGTCAATGGAAGATATAGAGTTCAGAACCACACTTTTAAGGTCTCTCAAGAACTGTTTAGAAGCCGCCGATAAACTTAATGAGATCTACAAGAAAACTAATAAGACCCTCGATCTTATATTGGGGAACCAACTAGAAATTAAGCATACACGGACTGAAATAACGAATATTATACAGACTCCCGACAGCAGACCAGAGGAGCGCAAGAATCAAGTCAATGATTTGAAATGCGAGGAAGCAAAAAACACCCAACCGGAAAAGCAAAATGAAAAAAGAATCCAAAAATGCGAGGATAGTGTAAGGAGCCTCTGGGACAGCTTCAAGCGTACCAACATCAGAATTATAGGGGTGCCAGAAGATGAGAGAGAGCAAGATATTGAAAACCTATTTGAAGAAATAATGACAGAAAACTTCCCCAACCTGGTGAAAGAAATGGACTTACAGGTCCAAGAAGCGCGGAGAACCCCAAACAAAAGGAATCCAAAGAGGACCACACCAAGACACATCATAATTAAAATGCCAAGAGCAAAAGATAAAGAGAGACTCTTCAAAGCAGCAAGAGAAAGAAACTCAGTTACCTACAAGGGAATACCCATACGACTGTCAGCTGATTTCTCAACAGAAACTTTGCAGGCCAGAAGGGAGTGGCAAGAAATATTCAAAGTGATGAACACCAAGAACCTACAACCAAGATTACTTTATCCAGCAAAGCTATCATTCAGAATTGAAGGTCAGATAAAGAGCTTCACAGATAAGGAAAAGCTAAAGGAGTTCATCACCACCAAACCAGGATTATATGAAATGCTGAAAGGTATCCTTTAAGAAGGGGAAGAGGAAGAAAAAGGTAAAGATACAAATTATGAACAACAAATATGCATCTATCAACAAGTGAATCTAAGAATCAAGTGAATAAATAATCTGATGAACAGAATGAACTGGTGATTATAATAGAATCAGGGACATAGAAAGGGAATGGACTGACTATTCCTGGGGGGGAAAGGGGTGTGGGAGATGCGGGAAGAGACTGGACAAAAATCGTGCACCTATGGATGAGGACAGTGGGTGGGGAGTGAGGGCGGAGGGTGGGGCAGGAACTGGGAGGAGGGGAGTTATGGGGGGAAAAAAAAGAGGAACAAATGTAATAATCTGAACAATAAAGATTTAATTAAAAAAATAATAATAAAAAAAATAAAATAAAATGCAATCTAACTCAGTAAAAAAAAAAAAAAAAAAATCAACTGGGATAAATACGGATGTAACAAGACAATAAAGAGGAGCAGAACTTCGCTGGAGATCCAGACCAGAACTTGGCTGGAGATCCTGGCTAGAGATCCTGGCTAGGCTGCTGATCAACTGAACGCTGTCTCTGTGTCATTCCTTCTTCGCCGACTCCATCCACACCTTTGGGGACCCCTGGACCTGCTGGGGTTGGACCCCGGCAGGGGGGGGTGCGAGGAGAGGGAGTAGAGCATCAACATATGAATGAGGGATGGACACAGACATTTAGGATGGAATTAGAGGCAATGATGCTTGGTGATGATATATTTTAAATGAATCATCTTCCTCTGACTGTGGCTCCTACCTTCAGGTTAACTTCCCACACCCTTACTTGCCTTTTCTTCTTCAACAATGACATTTGAAAAATAGTAAAATATGTATTCACTAATTCTAATCCATTTTATATCTGACAGTAATTAAGTAGGCAAATTCATTACTATTGTTACCACAAGACTTTTCTCATTACTGTTGCTTTGATACAAAATAAATGAACAATTAGAATAGAAATCTATTCTTAAAATTGCCTTGTATGTAAAAAATGATTTTATTTCTCTGAATGTCATCTCAAGTTGTCAGGTTAACTGGAAAATGCAGTTTCTGAAGTCCAAAGTTTAATTTTATTAAATTTTAGTTTATATTTTGTTTTTAAAAAAGGTATTATTGCATTGTTTTTAAAGTCTTAGTAGCTATTTTATATGTGGAAATGTTTTTAGGAACATTTATCCTTTTTATTTCACCTTGAACCAACTTATTTTTCTAGTTGAGTTATGTTTATAGCAAGGCAAAGCTCCCCTATAACTCTTTAGTAGTATTAACTAATTCTGCCTCACCATTAAATGAGCCATATTTATTTAATATACTTTAGTGTCCTAAATAATGCTTGATTGTATCTTATCAATGCCAAGTTATAAAAATAATTCTGGAGTATGTGGACTACATAGCTTTAACACCTAAATTTTAGAAATGTAAACATTTTAATGTGCGTCTACATATCTGTTGCAGTACAATCAGAGCGGATCTGTGCAAGCCTTTTCTTTACAAAAGTTTGCAGTTTTCTATCTGAATTAATTTATAGATTATGCCATAGCAGTTCTGTCTGCATAATGAACACCATGGGCATTGAGAAAATTTAACATGCCTTTTGAAGCTGCCATCACAATGATTATGACAATAGTAATAATTTTAAAGCAGTGGCCAGGATGACACAACCAGTTGGATGTAGGTAGCATTATAAATAAAACCAATGTGTTATCTCCAATATTCCTATAAGTGCTAGCAGATAATAATGACTGGTAAGACTTTATAAATAATTGAAGGGCATTCTAAGTGAGAGAATAGAATATACATATGCATGGAAATGAGAGATGTCTGTCCAAGGGCTTTACTTAGGCCAATTTGGCAAATGAACAGAGCTAATTTAAAAGAGAGTAAGACAAAAGGAAGGACAGATTGAGGAGAGGTATAATTTTAGAATAAATAAATTTTCCAGAGAAGATTACCAAAAATATTTCAGCATAAATATGACCTAAAAGCAGGTATTTTCTAATGTTCATCTAAAGACTTTCAACAAGGAGAATGAACTAGTTAAGAAAGACGAGCAGAAGGAAGACTTACATAGCTGTTTCTATACTGTGGACTAAAGGTATCTTACAAGAGCCTGAGTGATGTTTATGGTAGTGAATGAAAGATGAGAGAAAATGTAGGACAAGATGGATAAATTTAAGACTAAATTTTATTGACTTATAGATGTCAAAAATAATAATTTAAAGTATCTATTGTAAGAATTAGGCCAAGCAATATATACCATTGGGTATCCTATATAATAAAGAGGTAATATGCAAATTGACCATCATGCCCTTGCACAAGATGGCCACCCCCATGTGGGCATAAGATGGCCGGCAGGGGAGGGCAGTTGGGGGGGGGACCAGACCTGTAGGGGAGGGCAGTTGGGGGCAACCAGGCCTGCAGGGAAGGGCAGTTGGGGGCGATCAGGCCGGCAGGGGAGCAGTTAGGCATCGATCAGGCTGGCAGGGGAGTGGTTAGGGGGCAATCAGGCTGGCAGGCAGAAGAGGTTAGGGGCAATGAGGCAGGCAGGCAGGCGAGCAGGTGGGAACCAGCAGTCTTGGATTGTGAGAGGGATGTCTGACCGCTGGTTTAGGCCTGATCCCACAGGAATCAAAAAATTCAAAAAAATTTAACTATATATAATCACTTTATAATAATATTGTAAATAAATTCCTACTTGTATAGACTATATAATGGATAACCATAAACAAAAATAGCCAAATATGCCCTAAAACAAATAGCATTGCAGTGACCATGAGCAAATTTACCACTTTAAGCTTAATTTCTTCATCTGAAAATTGGTGACAATAATGGTATTTATCTCTAGGCTTGTATCAGTTATTTATTACTCTCCAGCTATGAGAGTCAAATGGCATTTTTAACTTGGAAATCTGCTCTGCCAGAGTGCTATCTTCCACTTAATAGCAGCTGATAATTTTGACAATTGTTTTACCACAAAACATTGACCATCACCTCTCTATACTTAAGGAGACTAGATCAGACATCTTCATTTTGTGATAACAACATTCTAAAAAGGCAAGCTCCAATGTCCAAGTGTTTATCAAGTCTCTATTTCCATCCCATATATGGCTGCCATACTGTTCAAGTAAGTCACATTTCCAAAGCTGGAGTCAGTGTTGAAAGGGACTAGAAATGCTTGAAATGGGAGTGGTATGATTCATTAGGGGCCATTACTATAACAAAATGAAATGAACTAATGTATGAACTAAATGAAATAATGCATGGGAAGTGCCTAATATATAATAGGCAATCAATAAAGGCTGCTACTATTAAAAACAGTAATGATTTCCACAATTATTCTTCTTCTCAGGTAGGTTACTACTTCATCCCTCCAATCCAAGGAGAATAGGGGGAAGTCTCAGTGTTTCAAGTCAATTACTATTTAAAATAAAGAATAGCAAATTTAAACAAAGAAATATTAAAGAATAGACCGCCTAATATAATGCTAGCTGATATTAAGAATACAGAGAAGATTAAGATAGCTTCACTGAAATTATTAGTTTTCATGTCTGATTTTTCCAACTGACCATAAACAAACAAAGCACTAAGATAAATGAGCCAACACATATGTGTTCAAAGTTCTTTAGGAGCACAAAGTAGGAAGCACCTGTGAATGTCAGCATCATGGGCTCTTACTCCAAACAGAATAGACCCAGCAGCATGTGTTGGTCATGTCATAACTGCTTTCTTGAAAGTCTCTACTTATTAGAGTGTTTTCTTTTGTGTTTCTCTGTCCTGCTCTCTGTCTGAACTTGAACTGATTGCCTCTGTTGTGTACTCACTGGAGACCTTCCCTGCGATCCCTGACATAGAATCAAACTCACAGTTTCCACTCTCACACCTGCTATTACCCTTTCCTTCAAATACACCATTTATCCTGACAGTAAGTAAACTTATCTGGGGAAGTATTTCTTGTGGAACTGCAGTTTGTCTTTTGGATTATCCAAAAGATCAAATTTTAAGTTTTCCTTTGATACTAAACATAGGTCTTTTCCTTCTATGAACAAGGTTAGGATGTACCTTTTTATTTCAGGCAGAAAGCGCATGGAAGTGATGATAGTAAGCAGCATTTAAGTTTATATAGAGAAGATGGTTTGAAAATCGCTACTTTTTCATATTAGTCTGATATAAAGGATATTGCCACACAAAAAAAAATGCTATAAAAATAGGCCTCTATGTGCTTCTAAGTGAGAAAGACATTGGCTGTTGGAATAAATCTTCTGTCAAGAAAATCTTTTTTTTTTTCTTTTTTTGAGGAAAAATAACAGGAAAAAGTTTAGGAAGCTTTACTAACTAAGGTTTTTTTTAAAGACTTCTATTCACACTAATCACCATCTGTTTGACTAAGGAAAGATTTTTTTTTTAAAGAGGGAGAGAGAGAAAGCTGGTCTCTAGATATAAGATGGATTTGAAGTGACAGAAAGTGCTATTAACAAGATTGTTGTTTGTTGAAGACATTTGATAACTAGAATGTCTATATCAAGATTATCTTGTGAGTGAGATAAACCCACATTTGGGTCACGATAAAATAGCTTGGCAGAGTGAAAAACTGTAGAGGCAAGGGTGTGAACACATTGGTGTGGGGGTCAAAATAGTCTAGACTGCTCCTCTGTACTCTTTACTTTGCATGTCTGTGTGCCTTTATGTTTCTTAAAAATCACTCAATTTATTTGTATGTTCACTATAATTACACCATTTACTCATATGTAAGACTATTTACATACAGAAAATAATTCTTTCCTCCTTTTCCCCCAGCCATGTCATATATAGTGAAGTCTGTTATCTTTATATAACTGTACTTTTTTTTTTAACTGGAGTTTCACACATAAGGAAATAATCAGCAATCACTAAAGTAATGAGGAAAAATGGACAAATATTCATATTTCCATAAAAATTTAAATATTAAATTAAGAAATTAGTCCATTAAATCTCAGAAATAATTGTAACTTTACACTATACCCAAAATTCAACTAAAAATGGATTATAAACTTAAACATAAAATCAAAAGCCATAAAATTCTAGAAGAAAACATAGGTGGTAACCTCATCTTGCTGATGACTTTTTGGTTTTTGCATAAAAAACAAAGGAAAGCAAAGAAATAAAGTAAAACATGTGAACTACATGAAACTAAAAACTTCTATACAGCAAAGGAAACCATCAACAACATGAAAAGGCAACCCACTGAATTGGAGGAAATATTTGCAAATCATGTATCTGATAATGGGTTAATATCCAAAACATATAAAGAACTCACACAACTCAAGAGCAAAACAACAAAGAATCTGATTTAAAATGGGTGCGAATCTGAATACACAGCTGACCAATGGGTACATAAAAAGGTGCTCAAAATCTCTAATCATCAGGGAAATGCAAATCAAGATCACAATGAGATATCATCTCGCATCCATTAAAATGGCTATCAGCAAAATCCAAACTCATAGTTACAGAGAAGAGATTCAATTTACTCATTGGTGGTTAAAAGGCTTTGTAAATGACTAGTCAGAGTCATTGCTAGAGGTTGGGTGTAGGGAAGGGGTGGGAATTGGATGAAGGTGTTCAATAGGTACAAACTTTCAGTTAAAAATAAGTCCTGGGGATGTAATGTATAGCATGATGACTATAGTTAATAATACTTTTTTTTTTTTTTTAATATATTTTATTGATTTTTTACAGAGAGGAAGGGAGAGAGATAGAGAGTCAGAAACATCGATGAGAGAGAAACATCGACCAGCCGCCTCCTGCACATCCCCCACCTGGGATGTGCCCGCAACCCAGGTACATGCCCCTGACCGGAATCGAACCTGGGACCTTTCAGTCCGCAGGCCGACGCTCTATCCACTGAGCCAAACCGGTTTCGGCTAGTTAATAATACTTTACTATATATTTAAAAGTTGCTAAGAGTGTAGATCTTAAAAGTAACCAAATCAAAAAAAAAAATAAAATTGTGTTGTGATGGATGTCAACTAGATTATTGTGATAATATTTTGCACATATTTGAATCATTGTTTTATACCTGAAATTAATATGTTATTTGTCAATTAGAGCTCATTAAAAATTGAAAAATAAATCAAGTTAAAGAATGCATACTACTATATTTAAAGTTAATTATGAGGCTACCGTACTCAAAACAATGTGATATAGATGCAAAATGGGCAAAGACCCTAGTGGGATTGAAGAAAGTGTTTAAGATCCACACATACATAATCGTCCAATTTAAGGCCACATTACTACTGCAATGAAACAGTCTACTAAATAAATGGTAGTTAATCAAGGTTATCCATTTAGTAAAAGCAAACAAACAAACAAACAAAAAAATTAAACTCTACCTCACACATAAAAATTAAATCAGATGGATCACAGACCTAAATGTAAAAAGTCAAATGGTAAAGCTTCTATAAGACAACATACAAATATATCTTCATGACCTTGGAGTAGGCAAAGATTTCTTAAATAGAACACTAACCATGAAAAGCACTTAACCCTAAAGGAAAATCTTGATAAATTGAACTGCATTAAAATTAAGATCTTATTTTCATTTAAAAAATAGAAAATAAAAATGCAAGTTACAGCTATTAGCCATTAGCTATCAGTCAACCCAGCAGCAGAAAGGACAGCATACAATACCCAGAATGAGGAACCCACTATATACATGAGATACATTTACATGAGATACACATACATGAGATGAGACTTGTATCCAATACATAAAGAACTCCCACAATAAGGAAAGACAACACTACAAAAATAGGCAAAATACTTGAAAAATGCTTCACAAAAGAGAATATGTGAATCACTAGTATGCACATGAAAAGGTGATCAACTTAATTCTTCTCAGCAAAGTGCAAATTAACACTTGTGAACTACACTACACACCCACAAGGCTAAAATGAAAAGGACTAACAATACTATTACCAAGAATGTATAGAAAAGAGTTTTTATAAAATGCCAATAGATGTGTAAATTATTATACCCTTAAAAAAGTACCGAGAGAATTCATTAAAACATTTCCCATGATCCATTATTTAAAAACAAATGGTTGTAATAATAGATGGCACATACCTGGTTGAGAAAACAATACCATTAAATTAATATAAACATTTTAATAATGTTGATTAGTTTTTAGAATTTTTTGAACATCACATGCAAATTTCAAAAAATTGAAGAAAAAAGAGGAAAGTATAATACATGAATTAAAAATAACCTAGCAATATTTGTCAATGTCTTAAAATATTTCCTTCACAGATATTATCCAAATGGAGAAATAAGGCATCATAATATAATTTTCTAACCACTACCCTGTACATCTGAAACTAATACAAAATAATATTGAATGTAAACTGTGATTAAAAAAATTTTTAAAAAGAGAACATTTTTAAAAATTATATTTCTCTAAATTACACCAGTTTTACACCACTCAGTAATGTATTACAGCATGTTTACAGCACCGTCACTATAGAAAAGACAAAATTGTTAGCTTTATTTTTATTTTTGTCTTAGAAATGAGACTGTTTTGTGATCTTTCATTGGTTTGTTGTGTTGTTGTTTTTTTGTCTTTTGAAAATGATCATTGTTCAATTTACTTATTGGTGGTTAAAAGGCTTTGAAAATGACTAGTCAGAGTCCTTTACAACTTATGAATATTAATTTCTTCTGTGATATTTCACATAAAAATTTTCCTTCTCAATGTGTCATTTATTTTTAATTTTTTGATGTAATATAGTCATAGTTGTTTATTTCTCTGCCACTTTAGCCAGCCAGAAATGTTTTCCAAAATTTCCTGTACTATATGGTTCTGGAGTCATATTGGCCACAAGAGAAATTTGCATATAGTAGAAGGCAGAAGTGAAGTAGCAGCTATATTTTTTGTGCTCAGAAGAGTAGTGTAGAATATGATGCATTGTGGCATCTCACACTTGTACTCACTGTTCTGTAGTATCACCTTGATGACCCGGGGATCCTCCTTTCATCTCCATACAGTCCTGGCCCAGGTGAGTGTAAAGGTCTGTGGTAACGGGCTGCAGATTCTCCTGCATGTTTTCCCTGTAGCAGGTGGAAACAAAGAGAATGATGTTGGTTCCAGTTTAGCAAAGTGGATTCCTTATCCTGGCTATTGCATGCTGTCCTTTCTCCTGCTGGGCTGACTGGTAGCTAATGGAGAATAGCTAAAGGCTTCATTTTGTTTTTGTTAATCCTCACCCAAGGACATTTTTCCATTGATTTCTAGAGATAGTGGAAAGGAGCGGGAGAGACAGAGAGGGAAACATCAATGTGAGAGAGACACATCGATTGTTTGCCCCCTGCATGTGCCCCAACCAGGGCCAATGATCTAGCCTGCAACCAAGGTACATCTCTTGACTGGAATCGAACCTGGGACCCTTCAGTTTGCAGGCTGATGCTCTCTCCACTGAGCCAAACTAGCTAGGATTAAAGGCTTCACTTTTGACATCATATGCAGACACCAAAGCATTGCAGAGATGCCTATTCCGATTTCCATAATTGTATAAGGTCTAGTCCCTATATAAAATCCTTTGCTTTATATCATTTACGATGTTTTGCTTCTCTAATCAATCTAATGGAAGATGTTCTAGATATGCGCTAGAGCAGCGGTTCTCAACCTGTGGTTCGCGATCCCTTTGGGGGTCAAATGACCCTTTCACAGGGGTCACCTAAGACCATTGGAAAACACATATATAATTACATATTGTTTTTGTGATTAATCACTATGCTTTAATTATGTTCAATTTGTAACAATGAAAATACATCCTACATATCAGATATTTACATTATGATTCATAACAGTAGCAAAATTATAGTTATGAAGTAGCAACAAAAATAATTTTATGGTCGGGGGTCACCACAACATGAGGAACTATATTAAAGGGTCGCAGCATTAGGAAGGTTGAGAACCACTGTGCTAGAGCACATTGAAATGTGATTAGTCAGAATGGAAATGTTCTGTATCTATAAAATACAGATGGCATTTCAAAGATAATAACAACAAATAAATATAATTAATCATTTATATTGACTACATGTAAAAACGATAATATTTTTGATAAAATATTTTGAAAAGATTTGATTGAATTATTTAAATTAACTTCACTTGTTTTTACATTTTCAATGCGGCTACAATTGTTAAATATTTTAACAATACAGAGCTGGCTTGCATTTGTGGCTCACATTATATTTCTATTGGACACTAATGTTCCAGAGGAATAGGACCTTAGGAATGAATCCTTAAAATTGGCTTTAAAAGATACCTGGAATTGGTCTCTGGTCTAATAAGATTAAATATATTAATGGCTCTATTCCCACTGGTAAATGGGACACATATACACCTATAATCTAGTCCAAGGGAAGCACTGGCAAATCAGATACTTAATTATTATCTGCAGATACCTATGATAAAGTACTTATACTAGTAAAAAGCAAAGCTGGCTGCCCAATGTAGTGCTGGACTTACGGTAGATACTGCTGTCATCAAACTAACCCCAAATACAATGGAGATGGTTAAATTATGGATAACAGGGGTAAAGGGCCAGCCTTCAATCACCAAGGACAAGGATTGTCTCCTTCAGCTAAAGTAGTACAGAAAGCTGGAGGGCAGGCCCAGGGCTTAGTAATAAGAGTCATAAAGTTTCAGAGAGGGTTAAATTCTCCAGCGAGATGGATATGCTATGTCAAGGATAGGGCTCTGATTGGGACCTTGAGATATTAGGGGAGCACATGTAGGTGAATAAATTGGAAAATCTTGAATCCTCAGATTTTCCTGAGCTAGGAGAAGTGGCCTACTACTCTTTTTTAAAATATATAATTTTATTGATTTCAGAAAGGAAGGGAGAGGTAGACAGAGATAGAAACACCAACAGTAAGAAAGAATCATAGATCAGCTACATGCCCCACACTGGGGATTGAGCCCGCAACCCAGGCATGTGCCCTGAACGGGAATTGAACGGTAACCTCCTGGTTCATAGATCAATACTCAACCGCTGAGCCCTGCTGGCAGGCCCACTACTTTTTTATAAGGTGAGTGCCTCCTCCCCTTAGTAACCTCTCTTCAGCAAGGCAACATGTGTCTTAGAGGTCTGCCTCCACATCTATTCCTGGCCACTAGGCTAATAACTAGGTTAAGTCATTACCTAACTTGGCAAGGGATATGCTGAGGTAGATAAAGGAAAGGGACACCTTGAAGTAACTGCAAAACCTAGCTAACACATGCTTGCCAGAATTGAGAAACTATTAATAAACTAGATCTCAACAGTGTTGGATAGAGGGAAGAGAAGCATAAAGATGGATAAGGGAGAGGTTATTGAAATAAATACACTCTTCCAAGATAAAAATTTAACAACCTTTCAAGGACTCCAGGAGATGAGTAAATGGACATTCAGCTAGTTAGCTCCCAAACCATTTAAAAAGTGATGACCAACAAAAAGTAGAAATGCCAGAAGGAATTTCAATGGATGATTGTTGAAGAGAATAAGTCTCAGGGAAAGTGCTGACCTGTGTTTGACCACCTTAATTGCATGAGTTGGTAGCACCCATCTCATTTTGGAATCAAGGTGTAGTTGACATACATGGTCTCTATATCTGAGAGAAAATTCAAATGAAATTCCTCTAATTAACAAGCCTGTCTTCTCCCTCCAAGTCCTTGAAGTGGGCATTAGCAACAACATAACAGGTTTTCTAATATCTGCTCTACTTGACTTCCCTAGGCCTCCCATCCAAAAATTTCTTTTTGGAAACTCACATATTTGTAACTACCGTCCCTAGTTTTTAGTATTAGAATTTGTGATCTCTTTTCTGTGTAATCTCTTTCCTTAATATGTACCTAAATTTCCTTTACCTGAATCTGGAATATAAAATTTTTTTAGGTTGTTTTCTCCATATTTATTGACAGACACAATACAATGTAATTTTATTTAATTGATTTTTCCCATATTTCAGAGACTTTCAAATCACATGTCTGTAATTTAAAAAATACATTTAGCTGCAAGTAGAGGAAATGTTATATATATATGTGTATATAGATATATATGTGTGTATATACATATATATATATATATATATATATATATATATATATATATGTTTTCAAGTTTTCTGAAAAGCAAAGCTCATTTTCAAAAACAATGCTGAAATTTATTAATTTTGGAGTAATATGCATCTGACTTTTCTGGAGATTGACATATAAGCTTTCTGAAATTTATTTTTCTATTTTCTTATTGTACATTTACACAGAGTAACTTGTATTTCCTATGGATAAAATGAATGATGAAAGTTTAGAGTTGATTATATTTTGTTTTCAAAAAAATATGGGCTTTATTACTTCTTTGCTGAACTTCAAAATAATATGTGCTCATTATATTTTAAACACTATATAAAGTGAAAGAAAAAAATCAATATACAGAGATTATGACTACTAACCATATTTGTCTATATTACTCTGGCTTGATTTATAATTTTATAAAAATAAGATCATATTATATATGCTGTCCTAAGTATTAATAGGAAGTTCTCTATGTTAAAAATACAGAACTATATTATTTTAATGCCTGAAAAATCATACTAAGCCAATATTATAACAATGAACAGTTAAAACAAACTATTATTTTGAAGCTCATGCCAATGGAAATTTAGAATCTATCCCCTGTTGCTGCCATCTGCTGACACGCTTGTCTTTCTCTCCATTCACTTAACATACTGTAACATAGTTCACTGTTTTCCTTCTTTATTCAAACTTCAGCCATCATCCTAAAAGGCTTCAATATGGATAACACACTTGAAATAAAAATTTCTTAGTTCTCTGACCGTCTCCTTTTCAACATTTCATTTTCACTCTCATATATACACTCTTGTGATCAAAATCTGGTTTTGTTATCAAATTGAGTTAATTAATTTGCAGCAAACTCCTCTAATTTCAGATCACTTGTTCACTGTCTTCCCCTACAATTGTCATTTTTACCTCATTGGACCCTTGAGTGCAATGACTCCACAACTTTCTTTCTGTTCATAAATACTCCTTTAAAACAAGGTATATCCCAAGCTTCCTGATTTAAGTCAATTTTTATTTTTTTATTTTTAAATATATTTTTATTGATTTTAGAGAGGAAGGGAGAGGGAGAGAGAAAGAGAAACATCAATGATGAGAATGGCTCATCAATGGCTGCCTCCTGCACGCCCCCTACTGGGAATCGAGCCCATAACCCCAGCATGGGCCCCTGATCAGAACTGAACCTGGGCTCCTTCAGTCCACAGGCCGACTCTAGGGCTATTATTATTTTTTTAATTGATTTCAGAGAGGAAGGGAGACGGAGAGAGATAGAAACATCAATGATGAGAATCATTGGCTGCCTCCTGAATGCACCCCACCAAGGATAGAGCTGGCAACCCTGGCATGTGCCCTTAACCAGAATCGAATGAACCCAGGATCCTTCAGTCCACAGGCTGGCGCTCTATCCACTGAGCCAAACTGGCTAGGGCCTGATTTAAGTCAATTTTTAAAATAAATATCCTAAAAAAGATCTTTTGGCCATATGTTTTACATCATACCTGCTTGGAGAAACCCTAAGCCAGAAATAACCCAAATTATTACCCATAACCTCTGCTTTGAAGAACATAACATAACAGGAAATACTGCTATGACTACCATAAATTCAGACACCAAATGTTATATGCCCTCAACACTGTTTCTGTGGTCAGAAAAAAACACATCAGATATATTGTTCACTTCCCTTCTCAGGGGACCTAATTCAAAAGAATAAAAAAATAAAAGTAAATATTCCTGTTCTTTAAAGCCTATGCTACTTTGGACCTCAAAACCTGTCCACTCTCTAATCTAACTTCTCCCTGCTGTGCCTATATCACCAAATTACCCCTCTAATCCTGTCACTTCTCTATGTTAAATATCTATCGGTTTTTCTATAAATCACCTCAAAAATTAGTGGATTAAAACAACAGGAGAATGACTTAGTATTACAGCATGAGTAGTTCTGCTGACCCTCTCCTTAGGAAACTTGTAAAAATTATAAAAGCAACATAATCATGTAAAGCCTCTTGAAGTGGTTCTAAAGGCAAACAGTAGATTTTTAAATAATCAGGAAAATCTATAAAATTTCAATAGCAAAGGTGAGTTGGTAGTATTTGAAGTGAGTAGTATTTGCAGACAAGAACTCATATCCCCCTCTCCCTTAGCTCCAGCTAGAACGCTTTCCCCCTGGGAGGAACAAGACTTCAGCATTTCTACTCCTGTCCGCCCCCAGCTGCCTGCTGAGACTATGTCTTGGGGTATAAGTGTCATCATAATGTGGGAGCTCCCTCTTACCCCTCAAACTCCAGTCATGAAAAGCAAATTCTACCTGGGTAAGGTACAGCAAGAATACTGAGGCTCTGGTAGCCCTACTTCCTCCTCAGACAGCAGTGGTTCCTAAGACAGAAAAGCAAGCCAAAAAGACAACCCAACTGCTGCTCACCCCTCCACCATGTGCTCAACCACTAGAGTTGAGCATCACTCAGAGAACAGCTGGCCAACGTCCCTACTCCTACCTCCAGAGCCTGGGCTCAGAGATTTTCCCTGAGAGAGAAACAGGCCATAAAATAAATACCTCCTATGCTGTTCCTAAAGGAACTGACTTCATTGGCAACAAAGTATGGGGAAGTTTTAAATTAAAGTTGCTCTCCAAAACATTGGAGGTCATAGTGAAAGGCAATGTGGAGGAGATCATGGATCTAATGAAAATGTATTCTGAATCAGGTATACAGATAGACTGGAGGCTGGCTAATTCGTAGGAGAGAAGCCTGGGAATAAGACAGCTGAGTGGAGCCCTCCTAGAGACATAACAAATATGAAACAATAACTTCAAAAATTATTCCCTCAAAGGAGCCATAATTTGATTGGATTAATTTGTGTAGGATTTTATGTCTCCGGTAATGTTGAAAACAATAGAGCAATGGGCAATTAGTGGAATTTAAAAGCTGGCAGCAGCCTTAGCCAGTTTGGCTCAGTGGATACAGCATCAGCCTGCGGACTAAAGGGTTAGGGTTTGATTCTGGTCAAGGGCATGTACCTTGGTTTCAGGCTCAATCCCTGGTCAGGGCTCCTGTGAGAGGCAACCAATCGATGTGTCTCTCTCATATCGATGTTTTTCTCTGTCTCTCCCTCTCCCCTCTGCTCTGTCTAAAAATCAATGGAAAATTATCCTCAGCTGAGGATTTAAAAATATAATAATAACAGCTGGGTTCAGTCAGAGAAAGAGTGAAAGCCCTCCAAGTACCACTGTCATCCCATAGTGATGGAGGGCATGCCTAAAGCTGTACCTCCCTGAGGAGCAACATCAGAGGATTAATACATTAGGGAGAATGGGGGATACGGGGAGGGAGATAGACTTCATTAAAATTAAAAAAAGCATTCATTAAACAAATAGGCAAATAATTATAAATCTTGGAGCAGAAAGACCAGCACCCAGAGTTGCTACAATATCAAAAAAATATCCAGTTTTCAACAAAAAATTATGAAGTCTTCAAAAAAATAGGAATATATAACGCATATATGAGATAGGCAATAGAAACTGCATGAGAGAGTGAATAGAGATAGGATTTACAGGTAAGAGATTTCAAAGTAGATGTTATAATATGTTTACAAATTAAAGAAAAGCATAATTAAAGAAGTAAAGGGGGTGTAACTACAATGTCACATCATATAGAGAATATAAAAAAATTATACAAAAGGATCAATTGCAAATCTGGAATAAAGTAAAATAACTGAAAAAAACAATTAGTTACAGGGGCTTACAGTAGATTTGAACTAGCAGAATAAAAATTTAATAAACTTGAAGAACAGAGAGTAAAAATAATAAATAAAAATGAGCAGAGCCACAGAGATATGTGAAACACCAGTAAAAAAAAAAAATACATGTAATAGGAATATCATAGGGAGAAGAGAAGGAAAAGAAATATTCAAAGAAATAATTAGTGAAATTCCCTATATTTGAGAAACAATAATCTACATATCAGGAAGCTCAATGAATTCCAATTAGGATAAATTAAAAGAGACCAACAGACATATCATGTTAAAAATACTAAAAATCATAGACAAGGAGAAAATTTTGAATGCAGAGAGAGGAAAATGAACTTCATTTATAAGAGAATCTCAGTAAGATTAACAGCTGACTACTTTGCAGAAAAAATAAGGCCAAAAGACATGGGGAAAAGATATTCCAAGTATCCAAAGAAAAAACTGTCAACCATCAATCCTATATTCAGCAAAGCTATTATTTCAAAAATACAAGTGAAATAAATACATCCCTAAATAAACAAAAACAATGAATTTGTTGCTAGCACATCTGCCTGACAAGAAATACCTAAGGATGTTCTTCAGGTTGAAAGCAAGTGACACCAGGTAGCAATTTGACTCCACATAAGAAAACAAAACCAAAGATCAATAATAATCATGCAATTATAAAAAATACCCACCATATTTCCCCTTTTATTTTCATAATTGATTTCAAAAGGCAATGACATAAAACAATATGTATATAAGAGACCTCTAGCATATAGAAATACAATAGGTCAAGCGTATTTGCATATAACAGCACAAATAAGGTGTGAAGGAGCAAAGCTATAATAATCTAAGAAAATTATTAGAGAAGCTAAAGTAATAATTAAACAATATATTGTTGGACTTGGAACATTAATAGATATAATATGTATAATAATAATAACATTAAACAAGGGGAAAGGATATAGAGAGCTATATTGGAGTAACACTTCTTTTTATTACAGAAATCAAGCCAGTATAAATCTGAAGCTAATTCTGGTAAGTCAAATGAATATAGTAAGGCCTAGAGTAATTTAGGAAACAAATAGACTAACAAAAACTTCAAAAAAGATAGTAAAGAACCATTATAAACATTAAAATGTCACTTAAAAAGTATTTACTTAATACAAAAAAGTTGTAGTAAAAGAGAATAGAGGAACAACAAAAAGAGACATGAGACATATAGAAAACAGAGTAAATCAGCACAAATCCAACTATAATGATAACATTAAATGTGAATGTACTAAAAAATGCAAAGGCAGAGATTTTAAAACTGGATTAAAAATTGTTTTGACTAAGAGACACATTTAAGATTAATAGTACAAATAGATTAAAAATAAAAGGATTAAAAATATATATTATTCAAACATCAACCAATCAAAATGGTTAAAAAGTAGAATTTTATGTTATGCATATTTTATCACAATAAAAAAATTACAAGCAAACTGAATCCAGCAACATAAAAAAAATTATGCTCCACGACTAAGTGGCATTTAGCACAGGAATGCAAGGTTAGTTCAACAGCAGAAAATAAATTAATGTAATGAATCACAGAAATCAATTAAAGAAACAAAAATCACATGATCACTCAATAGATGAGCATAGAAAGCATTTGACAAAATTCAACACCCTTTCATGATAAAAACACTCAAGAAACTAGAAATAGAAGAGAAATTCCTAAAACCAATAAAAAGCATCTATTAAAAACAAACAAACAATCCACAGCTACCACCATACTTAATGATGATTTACCTCAGGAACAAGACACTTCTATTCACTATTGTACTATTATAATTCCCCACATTTTAACTACTAGAGAAGATCATTGAGGTAATTGTTATATACATACACATAACTTAATGTAATTAAATATGTAACTCTATCTACCTAGCTATCTTCTCTCTTCTACCTATTACTAAAGTGTAACTCCATGAGAACATGAATTTATAGACTCAATACTCGATGCTCAATAATTGTGCATTCAATAAATAAATGATAAAATGAATAGATTTTGGTAACTTTTGGTGCATTTTCCATTAATTTAAAAAATTTTATAAAACAAATTTTAAAATATCAAATAGAAAAAGTGCCAAAGTCAACAAATTCATGCATTTACTCATTTATTGAACACACACAATCTTATGAGTCACACACATTTCTACATCCCACTTCTATTATACAAGAAATGTTCTTTTTTGTCACCAAGTATTCTTCAAAATTCTAACTTTTAATGACTGCATAATGTTTTGCAACATGAATAAACCACTTTTAATATTCAATTCCTTACTGGTGATCATTTGGACTATTTCTAACTTAATACTATTGTTTATACAGTGCAATAAATATTCACATATGAATTTTAAAATTTTATCTGTGATTCTTAATATAACTTCCTAAGAATTACTTGTATCAATATATTTAAAACTGTTTGTGCACAGCTTGTCAGTACAAGTTGTCATCCAGATATTTTCTACTAACTGAGTAGTGAACGACAATATGTCCTTAATTTCACTTTTGGCAACACTGGATACTAAAATTTCTAAATAGATTACATACACTTTTTTTTAAAGAAGAATATTATTTTGGTTTTATAGTTTTAAAAACTATTAGATGAAGACAACTTGAGGATGGAATTGTCCTTGTACTATTCTGTACTTTGGATTTCACAAATGATAACTGACCAAGAATTCCTATCCCTGGGTTTAAGGCAGCCTTCTGGAGTCTGGCAGGAAACAAAGCAACTGTAACTATCAATCTGGGTAGATGGTTTGGTGAGAAATTGGAGAAGTGATGTGAACTCATATAAAATAGTCTAGCCCTCATCACACCTACCTGCAGGATTTCCTACTGAGTTTTTGTTTTCTACTAGCACATACTCCAACTAACCAACAGGAGGGCCTCACCTTTCCTTATGACCTGATCGAACCTGCTATCTTTTGCCACTACTCCCACGTTGAGCTTCTTCTATCACCTTCTATTCCTAAAAGCCCATCTTTTACTTTCTTGTCTATATAAAACTAGGTCTTCTAATAATCATGATGTGTTATATCTATTCACACTAGCCTCCAGCCTTTCCTCCATATCTGACTCCTATAGCAGACACTACTACATCTGCTTATCCTGTGTTTCCAGTTCTCCATAGAGACTGAGCTGGAATTTTTCCAGTGTCTTTCTATAATGAAGCATTTAGAGTGTTCATACCCACTCCCTGTGTTATGAATAAACTTCTCTCAGTGGTTAACAACAATTCTCACTTATAATAAGGAAAGGGATCTCAAATACCGTATATCTAGTACCTTTGAAAGTATATCTAAAAAACAAAATGAAATTGTTACCCAATATCTGGGCTGGGTACATCTGACAGATCATGAAGAGGCTTGTCCAAGTATGGGGTGCTGCTACCTTCAATTAGACAAGTAATACCTGAATATATCTGCACAATTCATAGAGCAGCGGAAGACAGAATATTACAGTTATCCATATATTACAAGATTGATGTTTTTAATAGGTTTTAAAAAGACGTAATAGCTGTACATGAGTTGTAACATAGAATTTCCTTTTAGTAAGGATTTTCAGATATGTGGATGACTTTAAATGAGGTGAAGTGATCATTCAAATATATGCATCTAGGGAAAAAAAAGAATAGAAAAGATGGCAAACTGCTCAATATCTGGGCTACTTGCGGACCAGTCAGAGAGCTGATCTTAATGATCTTTAAGTTAGTTTGAATAGAATTCTGTATCTAGAATTGTGTTCTCTGTGTTTACTTTGCTCACAGACCCAATAAACCTGGAAAGACTGTTGTAATTAGAAATTACAACTTAGAGCTGAAGCAAAATGGAATGATTAAATGTAGACACACCTAGGCAGCAGGCAGCCCTTCTGCCAGTCTGTTCTATTGTGTGTTTTTTCATGATTTCCAATCTAATTGCACATATAAGAAAATTCAACATTTTTAAAACTGAAAGAATTCAAGAGAGAAATGTTTTTCTTTTATGGGGCCTTGGTATCTCCAAAAGAAAAGCACAACTCTCCTGCCAAAGGAAAATGTTTTTGTCATATTTTAGTTTTATGATTACACGTGGGTGGGAGGATGGAAGGAACCCAGTGTGTTTCTTTCTGTATAGTTCCTTTTTTATACCTTTGTTTTAAATGCTGTCATTGAGTTCAGGGGCCAGGAGAGGGAGGCCTTAATATGGAGATCATAACCTGGATCTTTTGGAAGGGTTTCTTTTGTTCTTAGTTCAGTTTCTACCAGGTTAGACTGGGGAGTATTGCTGAGGAGACCACAGGACGGAGGGTTGTAAAAGTCAAGAATCTTTGTTTTCAGTGATAATCTTGTAACAAATGGGAGCCAGGTGTGCAATATTTGAGTTGGCTGCCTTTCCCAGTTTTTATTTATTTTTCTTTAGGTATGCAACAGCTAGGCAGAGTAAAATGAAAATGCAATCTTGTAGTGCCCATTTTGGGTGGTGTTTGAAATTGTTGAGTAATTATAACAAATTATAAGGAAAATATGAATAAAAATTCAAGCCCTTGGAATAACACAGGAACTTTGGAATTGTCCCAAATACAATATGTCTTCATCCTCAACTATTCAGGTCACATGATGTCATCCTTTTTGTTAGTCTGAGGCCACCCATCTGGTTTAAACTCCTTCAGAGATACTTTGTAATAGGTCATTTATAGTATTCATGAATTACAGAGATGAATCGTCTAAGGCACCTACAATGATCTGGTCAACCTCTTCTTTTGACTCCCAAAGTATTTGGCCCAGGTCAGTAATAAAACGGAAACAACCCCATCTGAGACAACTGCAGGACTTAAGCAGACACACCCTTATGAATGCAGCTGCTCTCTTGGTGCTGCGGCTGCTCAAGGGTCACAGGAAAGATGCATTGCTGCAGGAAAGCATCATGCAAGTAATAAAGAAAGCATCTGAGGTTGGGAGATATTCAGTGAAAGACAGAGTTCACAAAAAACATATAAAAAAGAATAGGGAAGTTTTACTGTGTTTCAAGAGCAGTTGAATTATATAAGAGTTCAAAGAAATATTAGTGTTGTGTAGATTCTCTTTTATTATACAGTTTTCTGGACTCTTGTAGTAATCAACTTCTATATCCCTTACACATTAGACTAGAACTTCCAAATCATTTTTTAAAAATTATATATATATATATAAATTTTAATGTAAATGTATGTGTGTATATATATATATATATATATATATATATATATATATATATATGCCTAAGTGACTGGCTGATCGGTTGACCATTTGACTGGTAGACCGGTTGCTATGATGTTCACTGACCACCAGGGGGAAGACACTCAACACGCAGGAGCTGCCCCCTGGTGATCAGTGTGCTCCCACAGCGGGAGCGCTGCTCAGCTGACCAATGGTGCCAGACACCGGGCTCAGGGCTGGCCAGTGCAGCTGCCCACAGATACTCCCCTTGCACATCCATTCCCCATCTGGACTGGGACAGGGATCTGGGGGGCATTCATCGGTACTGATTGGGCAAGAGCCCGCAGCTGCTTCTCAGCCATGGGCATGCTGGTATCGCTTAGGGCAGGTGCGTGGAGACCTCAGAGACCAGCAGGCACAGTGGGGCCAGGATGAACAAGAGCGGCAGGCAGGAGCGGCAGGCAGGATTGGACTGCTGGTTTCTGCCCGATCCCCACAGGCCACGCCAAGGGACCACACCAGTGCACAAATTCATACACTGGGCCTCTAGTAAAGATATAAGTGCCTTTGAAATAACTTCAGTTTTCCCCCATCTCCACTGAAACCTTTATGTTAACATATTTCTAAAGAGTTATTCAGAATAGAAGTTATTCTAAGGTGCCACAGAAGGGGGTATTTGAGAACTAGAATAAATGCATGAGAAATAGTAATAAAATAATATTTGGCTATTTTTATCATCCCAACTTTGTCTTATGCTTAGAGATGATGAGTAGGAATCTATATGGAGTTAATCCTCTTATCACAAATGTGTATTGTCACAGGGACATCAAACATTTCTATACTTAAGGAGACATATAATTTCGAGTTGAGTGTAAAAGTAGTTTTAAATATACTCAAGCATATTTTCTTGTTTTCTTCTTTTTAGCAAACACCTATTCTTTATATGCTTGAACTATGTTCCTTTTTTGTTTTCCTATTATTGACACAGTATGGACTAAGACTATAAAGGAGATAATTTAAGGGCAACTTCACACCTGAAAAGTTGAAATCATTGGTTTCCCCTTACAGAAGACTCCCTGGGGAACATAATACAGGGAATCATGTGCAATTTACTACTAGTTGTGATATGTATCTGTCTGATGTAAAAAATCAATGGTTTCCCTCTTTCTAAAAAAGGCCTCCCTGGGGACCAGAGAGTAGAAGGTCAGAACAGTTTCTTAGTTTGCATGCCCAGCTGTTTGCTCTCCAACAGCAAATAGTTCTTCAAATAATGACACTGGTCTCCAGTGTTGTGGATGCAGCCCGTGTACTCTGCCACAGGCACCCCTGTGCTGCGATTATGTAGAGGCTGTTACTTGGAAGAGAAATGAAGGATATTTTAGATAAAATTGTGTGCCATTCACCGGCTTCTCTCTCACTCAAACTTTATGTGATAGATGCCCCTCCCCGTCCACCCCATCCCTACTTGGGAAAGATAAAATATTTGTCACATGCACACAACACCCAGGGCTCTGATTTGCCTTCTTTCTAAGACACTTCTCTATACCAAGAATTTAGAAAGCAGCACAGTAATGCATTAGTGACCTATATAATACAATGGGCCAAATAATTTAGTGCCAAATATGATTAGGATATTTGTAAACATTATTTCTAAATGTGCTGACATGTGTGTGTGTGTGTGTGTGTGTGTGTGTGTGTGTGTGAAAAACAGAAACACACATGGCAACATATGTTAAATCAAAATGAATCTTAGAATGGGCTTTTTAAAAGCATTTTGTTAACCCCTTAAATGTAATTATGGACCACTGGAAATACTACAAAGAAGTGCTGGGACACTTCGATAAGCTATAATGTGAGACTTATTGCCAAAATATATTGCTTCCTTATTAGAAATCAGAATAATAGGGGCTTAAATTACTTCCATTGAGTAAAGCTGTATACTTTCATTGTTAAAATGCATGTCCAGTCTCTACAAACTTTACATTTTCATTTGAGAAATATTAAAGGAATGTATGCTGCTAAGATAGATTCCCAAATTGTATTAAATTTCAAATATTAAGAAATTCTGGGGGAAATTGAAATCATTGTAAAAATATTTCTTAAAATTTAATGCAATATTTTATAGTATTGACTAGGTTCCTAAATTTTTTAATTATTTGACAAAATTGTGGCCTCAAGTTTTCAATGACTGAATAAGAATTTCAACTCATGATGGTGGATATTGTATTATTCTATTTAGTTATTGTATGCAAACCCAACAGTCCATAATGATGTTAAGTAACATGTGTTGCACTAAATATTATGAAAAGATTTAAATGATATGGAAAATTTGACACAGAGGAACTATTATACAGAAGCACACTATAAAATCATTAAACTCTAAGAATGGTGGAACAATTTTCCTATTATTATATGTAGGCATAAGATAAAAAGCTAAAAGAAAATTAGTCAAGTATTCTGGCATCATAAATATTTAATTTAATTTTTATAATAGCTTTATAAAAATTACCTTTAAGAATTGACTTTATCCAATGGTGTCCAAGGCTTTGGGAAGAGAGGAGAGTTGAATGGAAGATTTTTTTTAAGGTGGTGAAATTACATATGATTCTGTAAAGGTAGATACTTAATACTAAGGATTTGTCAGACTTTACAACACAGAGAGTAAACCTTAATGTATATAAACTAAAATATAATAATTTAGAAGATTGAGGAACTCCCGGATAAAATATAGAGTATGATTTTAATGTAATTTAAATGTATTGTAAATCTAATTGCATTATAAATGTATGAAATAACCTCACTGAAGATAGCAGGGGGAAGGAGATGCTGACTTTGGAAAGTAATTTTGGACATGAAGAAGACTATAAGACTAAAGGAAAAATATACTTAAATACTGTGCTCTAGCAGATTAGTATTTCCTATGTATACATTAATAACTATAATGATGTTATATATGTGTACTGGAATTGATTATTAAATAATTGGATGCCAGATAATGTGAGACAGGTTTCTCACTGTTAGAGTAGTAGATTACAGATAAGCAAGGAAAGGAGTCAAAAATGATCCATGAGACATAATTAGAGGTGAATATAGCAATATGGACTCATCAGAATAATCTCTGATTTACAGGTGGATAATACAGACATGTTAATAGATACATATAAGTGGGCTCATATATCACAAATATTCTCGGGCTCTATCAGCTGAAGAGAACCTAGCAGCAATGACACCCTAGTAGCAACAGTACATTAACACCAAGAACTTGGTTTCTAATACCATCCTTCAATAAAAGGAACCAGAACTCCTTAGAGAATGACTAATAAGCTGGAACAGCATGACCAACAAAATAAATACAATATTACTGAGTATAGAGTATAAGCCATTGAATAAAATAACCTCCATAATTCCATAATAATATTAATAATTTAAAAAATAAATAAATGGGGTAGAATAGATGCCATCTTCCATGCAGGAGAATACAAAATAATTTATATAGTCTACTGTCAAGAAAGTGAAGCATAAGTTTCTACTCCCAAGTGTGGGCTGCAGGGAGAGGTTTCCTTTCAAGGATTAGAGCATGAAGAGTGGGAAAAGAGTAACTTTACAGTAGAGAAACCCGAAAACACTACCTCAGTCAGGTAGGTGATGAAGGTTGACATCAGTAGTGATAAAAATCACACTAATAGCTTATATCCTTGATGTAATATAATGAGAATGGCACTTTACTGCTATGATGTTTCTCCCAAAATCATGTAAGTATAGTCTAATCAAGAGAAAAACATCTGGCAAATCTCAATTGAGAGACTTTCTGCAAAATACTAGTACTCCTAAAATTGCCCAGGTCACCAAAAGTTAAAGTTTAAGGAAATTGAATTTGGATAGCTCTGAATAAAGAACAAGGAAATCTGAATAAAAATACTTTAATTAATAATGAAGTATTATTATCTCAATAATTGTGATAAATATAACATATTAATATCCTATCTAATAATAGATAAACATGGTAATTAACCATACCTCCGCTATGCTTCTCATTGGCTGATCAGCAGGATATACAAATTAACTGCCAACAAAGATGGCGGCCCGCAGCCACGCAGCTGAAGCGAACATGAGGTTTGCTTGTTCCAGTGATGGAGGAAGCCAAGGTTCACTGCCTGCTGCGGCCCAGCTCTGAGCTCTGGAAGCAACAATGTTTCAATTATAGAAGCTAAACAAACCCCAGATCCTGCTTTCAGCCAGCCAGGGCCTCAGAGCTGGAGCCAGCTCTCAGCTCCAGTGATAGCTATAGAAGGTAAATAAATCCCAGAATAAAAAAAAAAAAAAAAAAAAAAAAAAAAAAAAAGAGGCTGGGAGCTTCAGTCGCCCGCCAGCCTGAAAATGGCCCTCAGCCCCTCACCCAGACTGGCCAGGCACCCCAGTGGAGACCCCCACCCAGAAGGGGGTGTGACCAGCTGCAAACAGCCATCAGCCTGTCATCCAGGGTGGCCAGGCACCCAAGTGGGACCCCCACCCTGATCCAGGACACCCTTCAGGGCAAACCAGCCGGCCCCCACCCGTGCACCAGGCCTCTATCCTATATAGTAAAAGGGTAATATGCAAACTGACCCTAACAACAGAAAGACTGGGAATGACTGGTCACTATGACACACACTGACCACCAGGGGGCAGACGCTCAATGCAGGAGCTGCCCTCTGGTGGTCAGTGCGCTCCCACAGGGAGAGCTCTGCTCAGCCACAAGCCAGGCTGATGGCTGCCAGTACAGCGGTGGTGGTGGGAGCCTCTCCTGCCTCCTCAGCAGTGCTAAGGTTGTCTGACTGCAGCTTAGATCTGCTCCCTGCTGGCAAGTGGACATCCCCAAGGGCTGCTGGGCTGCCAGAGAGATGACTGATTGTCATCTTAGGCCCAATCCCCCAGGGAGCAGGCCTAAGCCAGCAAGTGGTCTCCCCTGAGGGGTCCCAGACTGCGAGAGGGCACAGGCCGGGCTGAGGGACCCCCTACCCCCGAGTGCACAAATTTTTGTGCACCGGGCCTCTAGTAACTTAATAATAGGGGACATTGGGTATGGGTATATGGGAACTCATACTACCTTCAATACTTTCCTTTATATCTAATGCCAATCTCAAATGTAAAAGTTGTTTGAGAATTGACATTAGTTTCATACAGAAAAAATGATAAACTCTTCGCATCTTTGAATATTTTCTATCCACACCATCTATGAAATTACTTCCTTTTACTCTCAACCCTCTTTATTCTAAACAGAACCGTTAGTCCCTTATGCTTGCTTTGCTCATTCCCACCTCTATTTGTCTACATCTTTCTTTCTTTTTTAATATATTTTATTGATTTTTTACAGAGAGGAAGGGAGAGGGATAGAGAGTTAGAAACATCGATCGGCTGCCTCCTGCACACTCCTTACTGGGTATGTGCCCACAACCAAGGTACATGCCCTTGACTGGAATCGAACCTGGGACCCTTGAGTCTGCAGGCTGACACTCTATCCACTGAGCCAAAAACAGTTAGGGTTGTCTACATCTTTCTTATCCCCAGGAATGCCCTAGTCTTTCCCCTTTGACTATGTCAACCTCCTTCAAAGTAACACCTATTTCTAGGACAGTTTCTGTATTCCTTTTGAATATTTTTACTCAAGTGTGTGTGGAGGACTTTCAATATTTACCCATAATTCAGCATGGAAATATATAAGACCATACATTGCTCATTACGTTTTTGTGCATGCAAGTCTCAACTATCTAAATGTAAACATGCATCGTGCTATTTACTTCTCAGAAATTCTCTGTAACAAGTAAATAAGACTAATTTTTTTGCTAAATAACATTTTATTGATTTTATAATGTTATCAGGCAAATATATACAGAGTAGGCAAAAGTAGATTAATAATAATAAATAAATAATGCAATTAATAAATAAAGAGTAATTCAAGAATAAACTCTTTTATATACTCACAAATGTAAACCTAGATTTTGCCAACCCCTGTATATCACAAAGTGAATACATTTTCCAGTATGTTATTTTGTTTGAAGATAAAGGAATATTTTTAATGATAAGTATTTTTAAATTGCAATATTAAAGCAGAAAAAAAGGTGGATGAAGTTGAAAACAGGAGTGATAAATATAGGAAGAAATATTTTGGTAGAGTAGGACTAAGAAGGCCAAAGAGAGATGATAGCAATTCAAGGAAAATTTAGTCATTTATTTGTTCTTTCATAAAAGGGAAACAATTAGCAATATCCACAGATAGAAAGAAATAGGATATATTTTACCCATTTATATGCTAAATACGTGTGGTCTCCATTTATTTTAATAGAGACTTAGCATACAGAAAAGTGTGAAGTTCTTAAGACAACATGGTACTTTTCCTGCATGCCTTGTACTTACTGAGTAGGAAATATTTTAGAAAGAGTATATTAAAGAGAACCAAATTTGGATCATGTGGCAAGAGGACACATTGTTCCCAATATCTGCTCTGAATTTATTGCATGTTTAATAAAAATGGCTGGGGACATGGATACTCAGGTTACATTTCTAAGTGTTCACAAGATCTTGGTGAGGCCATGAGATTATATTCTTGCCAATGAGATGTAAGTAGATTTTATGACAGCTTCCAAGAACCTTCCTCAAAAAAGACAGCTGGTACATGTCATTTGTCTCTTTTTTGGCATTTTTTCCCCAATTTTAATGACTCAAATATTGTTTGAAGAACTTTTGTTTTCCTCATTAGTAATCACATAAAATTGCTTTATTTTTTAATTTTGCCCAAAGTCCACATTGTGAGCTGCTATTTCTTGAAATAAGAAATCAATGAACTTTGATCAAAATTGGAGAGTTTGAAAGAAGAAAACTACCAAGTAAAGAATTTGCTTGAAACTTAATCCAGAAAGGAAAATACTAACAGGAAAAGCAAAATTTTAAGTTTTTTTATACATATGAGATTGCACCAAAAGATTTGAAAAATTGAGCCCTAGCCAGTTTGGCTCAGTGGATAGAGCATTAGCCTGTGGACTGAAGGGTCCCAGGTTCGATTCTGGTCAAGGGAATGTACCTTGGTTGCGGGCACATCCCCAGTGGGGAGTGTGCAGGAGGCAGCTGAATTGATGTTTCTCTCTCATCGATGTTTCTCTCTATTCCTCTCCCTTCCTCTCTGTAAAAATTCAATAGACTATATTTAAAAAAAATATATTGAAAGTAATCTGTGCCTGTGGAAGATAGTACAAAAACTGAAAGAAGTGTAGTAACAATTTAATATTTTATTTAAAATCTATTATTAAATTGAATATACTTTAGAAACATTATTTAAAACATTCAGCTAATATTTGGTAGCCCATCAATACCTAGAACTAAGTAAGATCCACTTTACAAAAAAAGTGAGGCAGTATTTTCAGTAGTTTTCTCAATTTTTACAACTTGGATATGCATTATTATCTAAAAAAAAGACAGTAAATTTCTTGGGAAGGAACTTTTTTCTTAAGTCAAGAAACTTGTAAACAGTGGATTTAAGGTATGTTTCTCAAGTTTTTGTAAACAGAAGAGTTCAGGTATGCTTCTGAGGTTTTTAACGTGCTAGACTGTTCCTATGAAGGAGACTTTGTTGTCCTTGTTGGTGTCTTAGTTATTGTTTGAATCTGTGCACCTGAAGGAAAAGTTCCTTTAGGAAAAAAAGAAAAAACAAAACAAAACAAGGAAAGGGCCAAGTTGTTTGTATTCATTGATTAGATCAAAGAAAGTATGGGAAATTTCACAACACTTATTTTGAACCAGCAAATTGTTTTCTCCTTGTTATTATTATGTAAATTAAATAATATTCATTGGCTGGAGGGAATAATAGCATTTCTTTTCTACTTATGCTCAGCTACTCAGTATTCTCAATTTTGGTCTCTTTTCTGTAATGCATTTTATTTCTTTTTATTGTCTGAAACACATAGATATGAATCAGAAGAAATCTGTTAAATCAGATTATGAATATCTGGACAATAGGTTCATATATAGCTTAAAAAGAAAGTGGGATTTTGACCTAGTTAAGTTTGTGCTTTTATTTTTGTGAGGAGTCTTAAACTAGGGGCTTGAATAAATTTAATGAAATGTGTTTCATAGATACCAAGAACATCAAACTTTTAAAAATTACTTTTCTTTTTGGCAAATTGTTGTATTTTTAAAATATTTCAAACACCCAATAAAAGAGGCTCCTTCTCCATTAGTACATTCATAGACAACAATATTTGGATACATTAAGTGAAAAGAATCAGAAACACATGGAGTACATTTCTTTTAAAATAAACACGAATTTAAAACTTACTGGGAAAGTGTCTAGCAAAATGGATTACTCTGGGACCAAACCATTTAAAAATGAATTAAAACATTTCAGAAACTCTAAGCTGAAAAAAACAATCAGAAAACTGCTTTCTAATTAAAGCAGTACAAAAAGCATGTTAATTCAAATAATATGATTTCCGTTTGAGCTTAAATGCTCTCTGGTTTTGCTCAGATAACAATATTTTTATGTAAATTAATGTCACAAATAAGTCCTGGTCCTTTTTATAAATACAGAAAGGAGCAATAAACAATGTCCTCTTGACATGTATTACAAGGTCCTTTATGACCTGGGTCTTGTCATCCTCTTGCGATGAAGAGAAATGAGCAGAGCATGGCTGTCACACAACTTGGAGACTGATCTCAGCTATTTGAAGGCAGTGACTGTGCCAGTGCCCTGTACAGAACACAAAACTTAGTAGGCACTTAACACATGTTTGTTAAATAAACAAATTAATTGCCATCACTCAAGAGTCGAAAGACATAACTTTAAATGGGATAAAGAAATTGAGTCCCATAAAATGAAATAATTTATCTCCAAGATATTTGAAACCAGGATTTGAAGCCATGATAAATATCCTGGTTTCATAACTCCCATCTACAGGGTGTTACAAAAACGTGTGTGTGTGTGTGTGTGTGTGTGTGTGTGTGTGTGTGTGTATATATATATATATATATATATATATATATATATATATATATATTTAACAGCTGACAGCTTAATTTTGAAAATGAAATGTATTGTAACAAACACTGCCTTTATAATTATTCTAAGTGTGTGTATACATATTTTGGAACATACTATATATCCATCTCAATCTCTAAAGAAAGTATTTTCAGATAGTTATAGAACACACATAGTGTTGGTGAGAGCTGAAGGAGTATGGGAATATAGAAGTGAAAGGTAAGTACAAAAATGCCTTAGTCCCTATCCATTCACTGGAAATGAAAATGCAGATCAGAAAGATGGAGTTAGTGGGGAGTGATTGGAGGAGTTGGGGGAGAAGATGCTCAAATGCTTAGAATTCCACGGAAGCCGCACTGTCTCATTTGTTAGATGAGTCATCTCAGTTGTTTTAAAAAACATCACTAAAATTTTCCAAATATAGATTTGCCTTTGAGTTTTAGAACACTTTGAAATCAGATCATGTCACTGTTGATTTTTATTGTGGATGACCTCACGTAGCAAAGGAACTCAAAACTTTCAGGATGAGATGTACTTTAGACTTGATCTAGACCTCAATCTTTTGTCATATAAACATCTTTAAAACAGCTATGATTTACATCTGAGCTTCATTAAAGTAAATATAAGGAAAGTGTCATTTTTCCTTTGGCAACAAATTAGTACAATCTTAAGGAATATCAAATGTGTTTTAAATCATTCACATCTTGATTACTTATAATTTAAGCATAAAAATATAGTACATCTAAATGTGATACTTTTACTTGAGGCATGTAGATTTTTTCTTAAATTGTTGGATTTTTATCATTGCATCCTATTGAAATCTTCCTAAGAAAATAAAAATTATGGTATGATCTGTTTATTGACTTAGGAAATTCTAATATGGTTTAATACAATTTTATCCATGAATAATAAACATTTTCAATGAATTAATTTTATCTATGAAGTATTGTATTTCCAACTTCTCTTTGATTTTTCTTTTCCAGTAGATCACCATGGAAAGTGACTTGAGTAACAGTGGAGTCCACACCTTGATTTATACTAATGAGAATGAGACTGATAGAGGTTAATTTCCTTATGCAGGTTCATAGAACTAGTTAGTAGTCAAACTGGGACTTGTCTTAACCCAGACTGCAAATTAACATAAATAAAACATTTAGAATTTTCAACCAATGGAAAAAAATGCATTTCTTAAAATGTGAGGAAAAAAAAAAAAAAAAAAAAGCAGCTCTGTAATGAATCTGGCAAGTCCAGTAAAAGGAAAGTAACTGCACAAGGTCAGATGATAAAAAATTCATACCTGGGCAGGTCATGGTAGGTGGGCAGGTCATGGTAGGTAGGCAGGCCCCAGGCCTATAACTTCCCTACTAAAAAGTTTATCTTGCCTTAAGCAAGCCCTGTCTATTGTTCCTGTGCATCTAGGTTAGCACACCTTTGAAATGCCAAAGTAATCCTTTTTTAGAGACCTCTTCAAAGTATAATCACCCTCAAGGAAGCACATAATCTTGTTAATAATCCTGTAATCCAATACTTCCTCCCCCCAAATTTTTCCCATCTTCATCTAATCTTCCTTATGTTCCCTCCTTAATTCCAAATGTATAAAAGAAACTGCAAAACTGTCATTCTCTTGAACAGAGCATTTGAGGTCTTTCTGGTATGTCATCCATTGGGCTCAAATAAACACTTATAAAAGTTGTCTACAGGTCGGGGTGTTTCTTATGTCAACAGATTACAATGCTGACATTAGCTATGTAGTGGTAATATTTATATCTGTAAGTATTAATAGAGGCAATTGATCTCTAAGAGAAAGGGTAGACTTTCTCATTTAAGAGGTGTTTGAAACTTCTAGTTCTATACACCTTCCTAGTCACCTTTCAAGAATCAACTCTGTCACATTGTTTGCAAAATCTTGTCACCTTCCCCACTGCCTGGGTAAAGTGATCTCCTCAGTCTTCATATTACATTGTGTTGTGATTATCTAGTCATATGACTATTAGTCTGGAAGGAGAAGCTCTGGGATATATTCATATTTGCATCCCTAACATTTGGTGTAGTACTTACTATATAAAAAGAGTTTGGTGAATGAAATGCAGTTTAAGTCTAAAAACATTATAAAGCTATAAGTAAAAGGTCAGATCTATCACAGTAAGCTGTGGAAACCATGTCACAGAATATTGTAGAAAAGCAGGAGCAAGAAAAAAACAAGATCAGATAAAACAGACATGTGAGTGGTCCAGTGATTTCAGTTAAATCAGGACAGGGATGAGGCATTTGACAACTTAAATCAGAACCAACTAATCTAGGCACAGGTTTAAGGCCAGAACCAGTTCCCCAAGTGATCAAATCTTTGGCCAAAACTTATGCTCCAAAGGAGACATCACCGTTCAAAGCAGAATCAAGGAAAATAAAGTAGATTAGCACTTCCATAAAACAAGTCATTCTCATGAAATGGAAAGATTGTGTCATATGAGGCATTTCAAAGAGACCATTTTTTATGAATGCATGTTTAATACAGTATCGTACCAGCCATACAACAGAAGAACCAGAATCCTAAGACTTGTGAGATTAGGCAGGGAAAAAGAAAGGGGTAAAAAATGCTTTCAAATGCTTCTAAATATTTTAGAAACACCTGTTCCTTTGGATTAAGAATAAACAAATTAATACACAGGAACACACAAATTTATATTCACAATTCAGGGCCCAGGGACCTTTCTCCCACTTTTCAGGTACTCCTAAAACTCTAAATAGAACCCTTGGAAATAAACATCTAAATCAAAATATTCATAAAGATGACTACATTAAAGCATAAATTAAAACATAATTAAGAGACGATAAAGTCACACTCAAAAGACAAAAACTAGCCACAAACTGGTAAAAGATATTTTCAATGGAAAATTTTGACATTGCATTGGCATCTAGAAAAAAAAACTATGAATTAGTAAGAAACAGTTCAAATACCAAAAAGAAAACTGTGTAAAAGTTTGGAATAGAAAATCAAATATTAAAAAAGCCTCAACTTCACACTACATTGTGAAAACACAAATAAAAATAAAATATTTCCCATCTATTAAATTTATCAAAATTAAAACTGACTATAACAAGTATGAATGAGGATACAGATAAAAACATAGCCTCATTTCCTACTGGTAGAAGTATAAACTGGTACAAACACTTTGGAGTAATATGTTCATGTCCTTTATAATGGCAATTCCAAATTCAATTATGTACTATAACATAATTCTTGTGTATGTATAAAAACACAAAATATAATTATTACATAGTTTTTATAGTAGTAAGGAATTGAAACCATATACCCCAGAGGTAAGATACTAGGTCTAAAATAGTATGCAAAAATCTATCAAATATTTAAAATTCTATCAAAATGACATCAAAACATGGAAACATATGAAAAGCTTTCCAGTTTATTCTCCAAGATAATATTTGACACCAAACAAAAAATATCACTAAAAATCAATCTAGACATTCATTTATCTTGTTAATATAAATTCTACCAGGCAAAATACTAACAAACTTAAAATAATAGTATATAAGCCAAGAGATTCAAATTCACATGACTTAATTGCATTTATGGACTAAGACAGATGAAATACCAGTAAATACAATAATTAAGAACTATGCAAGGATCTTCTACTTCGGCCAATGTCAAAATAACTGGAACTAAACTCACCCTGGAGTGGTAAACAACCATAAAATTGGGGGGGGAATGCATGAGGCAACTGTTTTCTGACATTGGGCAGCAGGAAGTGCAGACTGCAATCTTGAGAAGAAGGAAGCTCATGCAATGAGCCTGGATTGTCCTGGATCTCTATAGGAAGCTGCAGGTGAAACAGAGATCAGAGAATGTGGCTGCTTACATGAGGTTACCATAGAGCAGCTGCTGCAGAGCACACAGATAATAGAAATCAAACAGCACTGAGACATTAGAGTTCCAGGCCTCGCCAGAAAGGGGAAACCATCCAAGTCTCAAGAAAGGCCTTACGGTAGGAATAAGGTACTCAATTATAGTAATATCTACACTAGACTGGCCCTAACAAAGCCAAAATCCGAGCCTCAATAAAATCATTAAAAGAGACAATTTGGAAGTAGAATTCCACCAAGAGAGAGGAGCTTTGAAAAATATTGGGATCCACACTATCTTGGATCTCTGTTCAAGATGTTAACCAGAAACAACACTAAAACAATAGTTCTTAGGAGAATTAATCAATGTTTCATTCAAAAGTCTCAGTACTCAATCAAAATTTGTTAGATATCCCAGTAAACAGGAAAATGGAAACTATAGTTCAAAATATTTTTAAAAACTGGGCCCAAGATAGTTCAGATACTGGATTTAACAGATAATAACTTTTAACAAGCACGTGCATATTTGTGAAGAGAATATTCATCTATATTCTTATTGGATCAAATAAGCATCCTTGAGTAGCCTGAGCCTGTAAGTGTGTAGTAGACATCCCCTTTACATCTTTCTCTCTCCTCCTTCACAAAATCATAGACTTTTATTTATTTGCATCACTCACAGTATGTGCCTTTTCTTAATTATAAAAATACATATTCATAGTAACAAACAAAATACAGTTGAAAGATGAATAAATTAAAAGTTGTTTTTTCTCTACTATCAACTTCCTCAATGCTGCCCTCTTGAGCTAAGTAATATTTGTTGAAGAGAATTAAACCCTTCTCTGAAACTTTGAATCAATTACTTCAATTTTCCTTTTCAAATTTTAATTGGAAGTTTGGATTACTTTTTCATTATTGAAGATTTTTTTCACATTAAAAGTCATAAGTTAGAATTTTTTGCAAACAATTGTATAAACTAAAGTATATTCTCCTAGCAGTACATCAGTAAACAAATTCTATTTGCATCACCACAAACATTTTAAAACCACATTTTCAATAACTTTAATATTAAGATATTTCTATGCTGAGGAATAACCACTTTTTCTAGCCCTTTGGTAACTCTTTAAGTGTGACTGTCATCATATGTGGCAATTTTTAAAAACATATTTTTATTGATTTTAAAGAGAGAGAGAGAGAGAGGAAGGGAGAGGGAGACAGTGACACATCAATTGGCTGCCTCCTGCACGCCCTCCACCCGGGGATCAAGCCCAAAAACTGGGCATGTGCCCTGACCTGGAATCAAATCAGTGACCTCTTGGTGCATGGGATGACATTCAATCCACTGAGCCACACCGGCTGGGCATGGCCAACTTTTTAAAAATTTAAAACATTAGTTTTGATCCAGTTCTCAAAATTGAGTTTGTACCTACTTTTGTAAAATATTTATTGGCAATAGTTTTCTTTTAGTTTAAGCAAAAGTTATATTAAACTGATGAAAAATTATAAAAATTCCAATATAATTTTATCTGAGGCTGATTTTGTCACATTCTTAATTAATACATATGTATTCTGATATTTTAATTTTGAAATGTCTCTTGAAACTATATGCTTTTGGATCTTTGAAATGAAATATTCTTTCAAAACTCCTCTTGGAACTGATGTTATCAAAAAGCAATTTAAGTCGACTGAAGTGATTTGCTATGACTATTTACCAATTATTAAAAAAACAAGTTTTCTAATGCTAAAACACTGCCTCCTAATTATATCATCTTTGAATATCAACAATTCTATTTAGAGTCACTCCAAAAATCCAGTTTTTATAGGAAACTGGCCAGTTACAAATATCATTGTATGCTCTGAACTATTCCAACCTAATATTACTGTTGTTGACATTGAAGAGATTCAGAAGCCTCATCAAGATGTGCCACTTTGACATGTGGATTATATTGAACTGAAGGCAACCGAGACCCTGGGAGCTCAGGGGAAATTTCTGCCCCTCCTTTAACTACCTAAAAGAATCTAAACTTGGGACCTTGCCCGTAGGAAGAGTTATTATCATAAATAAGTTTTTATCACCCATATGGATGGCGTGGCAAAAATCTACTGCCTCCTCTCTGAAAGATGCCTTACCTCATTCCTTGGTTCAGAATGCCACATATTTCTCATTTTACCTTCCTGACTCTGAACTTCTCATGTATATGGGGTTCTCAGATGTATGCATGTAATGAAATTTGGTTACATTTTTCTCTTGTTTATCTGTCTCACGTAGATGTAATTATTAATCCAGCAAAACTAACCTAGAAGGGTAGGTAAAATGTTCTTTCTTCCCAACAACATAAAAGATATAATGATGAAAAATAAGTTTATATTATTTCCTAAATGTTTTGAAATTCATCAAACATGTAAAAATTTATAAAGTTAGATATTATACAATATACATGCTTTAATATTTTTTAAAAATATATCTATAACCCTACCTGGTTTGGCTCATTGGATAGGTCATCAGCTTGAGGACTGATGGATCCTGGGTTCAATTCTGAGCAAGGATACATGCCCAGGTTGTGGGCTCAATCCCCAGTAGGGGGTGTGCAGGAGGCAGCAAATTCTGTCTCATCATTGATGTTTCTATCTCTCTCTCCCTTTTCCTTCTTTTCTGAAATCAATCAAAATTTTAAAAATAAAAAATATAAATAAATAAAAAATATGTATGTACTATAGACACACAAAAACACTGCACTTCAATGAATGCATGTGTGGGATTATATTAAATTAACATGGTAGCCCTCATTTGGCTCAGTGGATAGAGCATTGGCCTGAGGACTAAAGGGGCCTGGGTTCAATTCTGCCAAGGGCACATTCCTGGGTTGCAGGCTCAATCCACCCGCCCCAGAAGGGGGCATGCAGGAGGCAGCCAATCAATGATTCTCTGTCATCATTGATGTTTCTATCTCTCACTCTCCCTTCCTCTCTAAATCAATAAAAATGTTAAAAAAATAAAAATAAATAAAATGGTTAATGTTTGTTGCCCTAATGATCACACAAATTGATATTCTGTGCTTAGTGGACTTGATATCTAAGGTTTCACAGTCTTTATGTGTAGGTCATTAATTCAAATCTAGTTTAGGATGCTACTACTTAAATTGTTACTGATTTTGAGGTATTCATGGTTTTATTACAAATAGCAAATATGGTACTTTTAATTTCATTTTATTCTATATTTTCACAATGATAATGCATTATTTTTCATGTAATTATCTCCATCTGGTTCTGTATTTCTTATAGAAATACTAGAGGCCCAGTGCACAAAATTCATGCATAGGATGGGGAACCCCTCAGCCTGGCCTGCACCCTCTCCAATTTGGGACCCCTCAGGGGATGTCTGACAGCCTCTTGCAATCCAGAACCGCTAGCTCCTAACCACTCGCCTGCCTGCCTGCCTGATCACTCCAAACCCCTCTGCCTTGCCCCACACCTGGGACCCAGGATTCCTTCCTCTGGCTAGTCGCAGGCAACCGGGACCTGAGCTTCCCTCCCTCTGACCAGCCACAGGCATCCAAGACCTGGGCCAGCTTCACCCAGGCCACAGCTACAGGCATCTGGGACCGTGGGGCGGGTGGCTTGTCCCTCTCCCAGGCCACAGCCTGACTGGTCCCCATTCCTCTAATGCGAGCTCATCTGTGCCTGGCTAGTTCCCATTCTTCTCTCCCCAGTGTTGAGTGTCTGAGCTGTTAAGGAGTGATGGCGTGACGACCATGTGCATATTAGCTCTTTATTATATGGGATTTAAACAGAAAATCAAAATGTAACCAATAAACCTATTCTATAGTAGTAAAAGTTTCCAGTTCCATGCTTTAAAAAATGCTTTGAAAAGACTAGATCAAGTTTTCATATGACATAGGCCAGTGGTTGGCAAACTCATTAGTCAACAGAGCCAAATATTAACAGTACAACGACTGAAATTTCTTTTGAGAGCCAAATTTTTTAAACTTAACCTATATAGGTAGGTACATTGTTATTAACTTAATTAGGGTACTCCTAAGGCCTAGGAAGAGCCACACTCAAGGGGCCTAAGAGCTGCATGTGGCTCGCGAGCTGCAGTTTGCCGACCACTGACCTAGGCTGTAGACAGAGATACAAAACTCAAAGTGGAAGACTAATTGTTAGTTCATTCAAAGTGGGAGGAACTATTATCAAAGAGGTTTTTTGAGATAGTAGGCACATATAAATATACTTTGGTGTGGTGACAAAATGTGGCTGAGTTGGGGGCGAATAATTCTCTGTACCCTGATATAGATCATAGCCTTTCTAACTTTGAAAAAAAAATGGTGATTATAAATAGTATTTGTTTCTCCTTTTACATAAAGAAAATGGCTTTGAAGTGGAAAGGAGGGAAAGACATACCTGAAATCAAAGGCATTGAAGGATGACTCACTATAAAGAAAGAAGAAAATGCTTACTAGTATATTTGGAAAAACTGGACCTCAGCATGAGGCTAACATATACAATTAATAGATATTCACCAGGTGATTACAAGATTCTCATTTTAGGGTGAGAGAGTCAAATAAACAAGGGTGTAGGAAGTGTCTATTTTGTTTTTGGTTTGGTTTTGTAACAAAATCTTATAGGAGCTAGTTAGAAAAGCAAGGGAAGTATTTATCAAATTATTTTTATGAGAAATCATAAATACTTTAAAAATAACATAATTTTGACGATGCTTGAACTAATATTTAAGGTTATAAGCTCAGCATTCCTAATGATCACACAACAAGAATGAGTCCTCTTGTGTTTGTCTTTGTGAACAAAGCAGCAGCTATTTTTGTTGTCTGCATTTTAATTTACTGCTCTGTATGGTAAACTTGTGTGTTATGTTTGTAAATTAGACCCAATCTAAATGTATGTGAGATTGGAATTTGGCAGTCCTCAAACTTCTGTGCATTTTATACATATGAGATTTGCTATGTATGATATAAACTTCTTGCTTAAACTTCCTTCTTTTTATATGAACTTCCTGTTTTCATACTGGTTGGAAAATTATCCTCATAGGTGTTTGAACAGCTTGAGATCCATTGACCTGAGAACCATTTTTTCCATGATCTAAGCACTTGGCTAGAGTTAAACATTGAAGTAGTTTGATAGCTAACATCCTTTTTAGACTCTGTTATCCCATATTTTAAAGCTGGTAACATAACAGGGGTTTTAAGGGTCTGCATTGTTTCTAAAATACAATGATTTTTTTTAAATAGCATTTTAATTTACTTTGGCATTTTCATTCACCAACAGTCTAGTGAAGCTGCAAACCCACAATTGAAAAGCAATGCCATCATTTTATAGTGCTAGACAAAGTTTCAATTCTAGAAATTATAAATATAGGATATTAACTTCTGCCTATAGACTAATTAATTTAAAAGAAAAATCAGTGTATTAATGCAAATTAAAATGTTTAAGGCCTTCAATGGGAAGATTCAAACTATCATCTTTTGCTAGCCTACTAGAATTGTTATTAATAACAATACTTGTCTTTTTATTACATATAGAATCATCTTTTTAAAGTATATATGATGAACAAAGTGTGTAAAGGTATAAATATACATTTAAAGTGTAACAATGTACAATAATCATTATACTAGTAAGGAATGCAATGCCATAAAAACGTAAAAAACATTCTTCAACACATTGTGAAAGTTATTTTCAAAGCCTGGCCCATTAGGTTGGAACCAGAAGTTTCCAGATATATGCCCATATTTGCATGAAAATAAATATTTTCATTCCTTTGATGGCTTGATATATACTTTACAATGAACAGTAGCATTGGCTTTGAGAGAAACAGAAGAAAGAAGTGACCTGCTGAATTATGTGAAGTCAAGTAGCTTGAAGGATAGAAAGCAGATCTTTACTGAGGAAATATCTAGTTTATCTATGTTCTCATCAGGGATTCACTGATCTAGGGACCCACTGGGAAAGTGGAGCAAATTCATGCAGCTGGTACGAAGTCAGACTTTTGCCAACTCTATTCTCTCTTATGAAACACTTTCATTTTTGGAATAATGGCATGTCTAGATCAGGTTGGGCACAAATTTCTAAAAGAGCTCTTTGGGCAGAAATGGCTAGATTGCTTTGGTGAATTGCAAAAATCATTCTCACTTTTAGAACAGCTTTTCTACTTGACCTATGACTATTATGAAACGTGTATTACCTTCTAATTAGGATGAAAGTACTAAGGAGAATGAACACATAGTTATTTTGCTTAGGTTACCTAGATTCAGACTACTATGAAAGTGTTTTTGTTTGTTTGTTTGCTAGTATTTTTGCTTCAAAGGAGGATCAGTGCATAAACTTGAAAGGGGTCAACAACATTTTCCTGTGAAGGATAAGAGTAAATATTTTAAGTTTTTATGGGCCATACAGTCTTTGTCACAGCTACTCAACTCTGCCACTATATATTTCTAAATGTTTTCATTGATTTCAGAGAGGAAGGGAGAGGGAGAGAGATAGAAACATCAATGATCAGAGAGAATCATTGATGGGCTGTCTCCTGTACACCTCTTATTGGGGATCAAGCTCAAAGCCTCGGTATGTGCCCTGATATGGAATTTAATGGTGACTTCTGATTCATGGGTTGATGATCAACCACTGAGAAACACCAGCTGGACAACTCTGCCACTATAGTGTGAAAGCAGCCCTAGACAATACATAAACAAATGAGAGTGCCTATGTTCCAATAAAACTGTAACTATAGACACTAAAATTTGAATTGTATACAATTTTTACATTTCATAAAATATCTTTTTTTCAACCACTGAAAAATATAAAAATAATTCTTAGCTTCTGGGCTGTACAAACAGGTGGCATGTTGGATTTGGTCCATGGGCTACAATATGCCCAGCTGAGAGTAGAGCACAATAGTGTAGTGATGAAAAACAAGAAAAATTTCTTAACAAAGATTTACCCTACCCTGGAAGGTGTTACTCAATGGTTAGAGCATTGTCCAATGCACTGAAGGATTTCGAGTTCAATTCCGTTCAAGGGCAAGTGCCTGGCCCCAATCTGGATGTGTGTGGGAGGAAACCCTGATCCATGTGTCTCTCTCACATCAATGTTTCTCTCTCCCCTTCCCTTCCTCCTTTCTACTCTCCCTAAAAAGCAATGGTATTGAGGATTATGAACAAGAAAAATATTTTTATTCTTTTTATCAGGAATTTAATTCTATTTCCTTATGTTTTGCTAATTAGCTGCTAAAATGTGTTCTAATCCTGCCTTAAACCTTAGTCCAGGATAATCCCAATTTACTGAAGCCTTTAATGTTGAGTTGAAATTTAAAAAGGTGAAATTCCCCACAAAGACTCAAATTCTACTAGCCTAGCCCATTAAATGACTGCCACTATTGTGCTTTTATATTTAACATAGAATACAATACTTTTCATTCCATTCGTTTTAATATGACATGAAAACATTTATGAAGATTGCCCTGAATTTGGAGAAACTTTAGCCACTTAGCCACCAATGAGATGGCATAATTTGATGGGGTTGAATATTTTATGTGACCAATGTTTTCACTGGTTAAGGTTTTCCATTGAGTTTCCTAGACAGTCTTTCATTTCAAAGATTGTCTCTCTGTCATTTACATTTGATATTCTTCTTTTTTAATTAATTCTGCTTCCTGAGATACTATTGAAAGTATTAGAAATTTTAGCCCTTGCTGGAAACAAAGGGAGGAGATGGTGTCAAGACAATGAAGCCAGGAAGCTGCTTCTGTGTGTATGATATTTGTTGAATAAATCAAATGCAAGTTGACAGGGATGTACTCTTGCTCTAAGTGTTTCTAGTAACAGAATCATTTCCAGCTAAATCCTCATTAAAGAGAGAGAGAGGAAGCAGAGAGGGAGAGAGAGAAAGAAAGTAATTTATGGAGTCATCAGCAGATTTTTTTGTTTTTAACTTGCCTTGCAGACTAAAAGCAAGGTGTGTCACCTACCAAGGCTTAGATAAACACAGGTTCTCTCTCTGTGTCCTTTATTCTCAGTTCTTGGCATATATTATATGCTCAAGGAATATTCCTACATGAACAAACTAACATTTCAGATCCACTTCAAACCACCTCAGCATCTCATATTATCTTATAGTTGCTTTAATATCCAACTGGGACTTTTACTTCAACCCTGCTTCCTGGGGATTTTCCTCTTCACCAGAGATGTCATTCTTGTGACCCTTGTATCACCATCAACACTATGTTATTTAGCACTTAATGCAATGCCCAGGATACAGAAAGAGCTCAATACATGTTAGCTATGATTATTCTCTCCAAATTCTGCTTATCAGTCTAATCATTCTATTAAATCCATGTGAAACAAGTTGAAGCTCCTAATGGTTTAATTGTACTCTCACCAGATTTATAATACAAGAGGGACCCATATGTGCATTTCAATTCTAACAACTAATATACTGAGAATGTTTTTAAGATGATCAAATTTTTTAACATCCTACAGATCCTATAATTTAATAAGCTACCTCTAAGATTGTCTATATACAGGCACAACATTTATAAATCAATGAATAAATAAATATCTGCTCTTTATATATTGACTAGAAGCCAGGTGCACAATAATTTGTGCACTGGCGGGGGCGGGGGGGGGCGGTGTCCCTCAGCCCAACCTGTGCCCTCTCACAGTCTGGGACCCCTAGGGAGATAACCACCTGCTACCTTAGGCCCGCTCCCCTGGTGGCAGATGGCACGCCCAATCCCGCGCTGGCTCGGGCAGCCAGTCAGATTGTGCTCCCGCCCGCCCCGCCCACCCTGCACACCCCACCCAGCACATGGCAGGCCCAGATCCCGCGCTGGGGCTGGCGGTGGCTCGGGATTGCACTGCCGCCTGCCCCACCCTGCCCCACACAGGGCAGGCCAGGATCTCCCGCTGGGGTGGCCAGAGGCTGGGGATCGCGCTGCCGCCAGCCCCAGGTGGGGTGGCGCAGCAGGATCTGCCTGCAGTATGCAAATTAGCCACCATCTTTGTTGGCAGTTAATTTGCATATCACGCCGATTAGCCAATGGGAGGTGTAGCGAAGGTACGGTGAATTACCATGTTTGTCTATTATTAGATAGGATGGGAGAACAGAGTTTAAAACCTAAAATCCTCTGGAATATTTTGTTCTCAAAACAATTTTATAATTTAGATACCGTTATTAACACCTATACTATGAAGAAAGGAAATCAGTTCACAGATATACCTAACCATTTTCATAAGATCACAAAGTTAATAAGTGGCAAATGCCACAATCATAATGTAGGCAGTCTGATTCCAGGGTTCTCACTCCAAATCAGCACAAGAACTCACATGGCAAGATTGCTTTAATAACTGTGATATTAAAATTTCATGCAAATTAAAATGATCTATACTAATTAAAGGGTAATATGCTAATTAGACCGGACGTCTTCAGGATGTCCTTCTGGACAAAGCCACAGTGGCTGCTGCTCTGAGGGCCGGGCTGAAGCTCAGGCAGCCACGGTGGCTGGCAGTGGCAGCAGCAGCGGCATGATGGTGGCATCACCTTCCCCTGATTGGCCCGGTTGCCTCCCACAGAGAGAGGCCAGAGACAGCAGCAGCGAGGGGGTAATGGGGGAAGTGCCTTCCCATGATTGGCCAGTCGCCTCCCACAGAGGGAGGCCAGACTGCGGCTTATCACACTGAACAAGTCATCAGTAGGACATCCCCTGAGGGCTCCTGGACTGTGAGAGGGGGTAGGCCGGGCTGAGGGACCACCCCCCCAACCGAGTGCACAAATTTTCATGCACCGGGGCTCTAGTCTCACTTAAAAACCTACATAGTAACAATATAATCTAAAAGATTTCTCCTGAATTTCTTAATTGAGAAAAGAATACCAGATTAGTATATTATAAAATAATTAATTCAAACATAAAATATTTATTGAGCACCTACCATGATCCAGCATTGGTCCAGACAGTTTAGACATATTTATAAACAAAATAGACAAAGATCCATGTTATGGAGCAACTTACTTTAGTTACACAGAAGAGGGATAATGATACTGTATCCATGTGTATATAGCTCTCCTCATATTGAAGTATTAACTCTATGGTGGATATTATAATTATTAATCAGAAGAGTGATGAATTTAAGAAATACATTTTTTTTTTAATTCTAGAGAGAAAGACACAGAAAAGGTTATTCCAAGAACTTATGTTTTATGTGGTTAAGGAATTTGAAAGAAACAAATGAAGGTAATATACTAATTCAAATAATGGCTGGGTCTCTGAATGTGAACCAGGGAATCATGATAGTCTTTTGACAACCAACTTCTGGTCAAGCACTGTTAGAAACTTTTACATATGTTCTTTCAGGTATTCCTCAAAACAAAAGTGAGTCACATAGATAGTGAGTGACATGAACAAGAAAAGAGCACATGAAAAGCCCCTGTTCCTTCTCATGCATCTTGATGTGCAGCTACTAAGACAGAACAGGAAGTAGATTGCAGAATAGTTCATGGGGTACAAAAACTTTTATTTTCTAGAAAAATAGGTAGTTATTAGAGTACAGTCTCAGATGATCAAAAAAATGTATAATTTTTACCTATGTTTCCAATAGGACAAAAACTGATCTAATATACAAATCTCTTGAATGGCTCTAGTCTTCCATGTAAGAAGAGAGTATTTGCAGACTGTAATTTCCTAGCAGCTCACTGCCTTGTGCATAAAAAATGGTACAAGAGTCCACTGGCTTCTTAATATAGGAATAAAAATTCTATGAAATTGGTGTAATGGATCTGTACAAAAAGCCATCCTTCAGAAGTCTGTGTCTAAAAACATTGTTTATATTAGTTATAGCACTTCCTTTTGAAATTCAAATTTTTTATTTACAATTTTAAAGTTAATTTTTTTGGTTTCAAGCACTCTATTTTAGTTTTGAAATTATGAAAAACATGATAAAATAAGAAAATTGAATTAACAATGAAATTCCACTTTTATTATGTAGAATTATTTCCTTGTAACATATCAGAATTTTAAATTAGCAATTATTTTTCATCAATATATTCTGCCTTCTTCCTAAACAATAGGAAAATTTGCAAGTCATTGTCAGATTTTGTTTGTACAGATATATTCCTTTAATTTTCTTAAACTTGCTTGATATTTGGAAATGATGAAAAAATTATTGTTTGGGTATGTATCTTTTTATTGTTCTAATTCTAATTCTAATTCTAATTGAATTCTAATTCTAATATAATAGAGCTTATATGGAGATATTTTTATTTTCTTTTTTTGTACATTATGATTTATATAATTGTTTACAATATTGAAATACTATAATTCATCTATTGCTTTCCAAAATGCTCAAATCAAACAAGACTAATTAGTATTATCTTTAATATTATTTCACACTTACATTTCTTTTGGATTTTAAAAATGTCATTTCATATCTTTATAGCACACATCAATGGATCTTTGACTGTGTTGTATTGGGGTTCAAGGAAGAACCATGAAGAGAGGACTTAACTTATTTCCATGACTGTTAGAGGGGAGGAAAAAGTATGATTTTATGATTTTGCCTTCTTTCCATAAAAAAACAACAACATTGAGAACTGTTGTAGATAATTTAATTTATCTTAATTTATCTTTATAGAGTAAGACTATCAGGGATATATATATATATATATATATATATATATGTATATATATATATATATATATATATATATATAGATAGATTTAAATAAAGTCATCATTTAATAGGAGGCTATCAAACCGCTTCAAAAAGCAAAATATATTTGACAGAGCATATTAGCATTTGAGTATTTTGAATCTTCTTGATTTAATATTTCTTGTGCTTCAGTAATACTAAAGTAGCCTTTCTTGGTAAACACATCACCATAGAAATGTAATATATGTATTCCGTATCATTTCCTGCATTATGTGTGTGGGTTGTGGTTGTTGCTTGAGTTCCCATGACTATTGAGTGAGGAAGCTGGGTATAATTCCTGGCAGCATAGTAGTTTATCCATTACATTAAAGAGCAGTTCATATTTCAAAACGTTTTTCTGAGATAATTGCAAAAATAAAAAACAAATGTCAGGGTTATCAGCTCTCATTACCAATTGCCGGGTAAATGTTTTAAAAAAACACACACACATACACTAAAAATAGTCACAGGAAGCAATAATTCCTATGACAAATTGTTGGGCTGTTTATTTGGTGTGCTAAGTAACATATTTTTGATCAAAGATAAGCAGCTTAAAAAGTTACATTTATGTTGTTGTTGAGGGGTAGGGAGGAAATTGCTATTCCCTGAAGGCTGATGTACCTTGTAAAACAATCTATCCTCAAACCAGAATGAAAGAGAGCCAAAAACAGCTCTGAATTACATGATGAGACCCTGGAGATGTTGCTCATTACACAATTTTCTGTAGCGGTTTACAGATGTCTCATTTTGTGGGTCATATTAGGCACTTTTTATTATTATTTTTTAAATTATGTTGCATAGCATGGGTTATAGTTCTTTCCTGATTTCTGTCAGCATTTCTCTGTAAACAGCACAATGTCTATTTTGAATAAACCAATACATTGCCTCTCTTGCTGTTTCAAAGCTGTGACTGATGACAGAGCTTCTGCACCGTGGCTCTGAGGCAAGTAAGGTACTTATTAGAAAACGGCCCTTTTACACAGTGCATCCAACTATAACATCCGAAGGCTGGACTTGTAACCACTTTAAGAGAAAGTACCCAAGAGTGCACGGTGAGCTGATCAGCAAAATGCCAACTGCAAGCTGCAATGAGGCAGTGATTTCAAATGACCCATTTGGCACATTTTATTTTAAGGATGTAATCCGATAGCACATGCAGAGTCTTTGCTAAAGTTAATAAAACTTCCCTTACAAGCTAAGGAGTCCTGCTCACAAAATGCTTTTCTTTATAGATGGGCTCAAAAGTTGAGTTTTTGGTTTTAACTCAGGTTGTATTCAGGCAATGAAAGCACTAACAAGGGAAACGTCCTTATTTTTACTTAATTCATGGGGGAGGAGGGAGTGGAGATATTATGCCTTGGGAAGTATTATATTTTCATAATCATCTGCAATGCTCATTAGTCTTATTATATCTGAAGCACTTGTATTTGTTAAAGTAGAAGCAGCTGAGATAAAAGAAATTTGAAAGTGAAATCATTACACATTGGATTCGGTGCTATTTTACAAACCAGAAGCCTGTTCTATTATTCTTAATGAGCTGGTGCCACAAACACTAAAAATGGATTCATATTTCTTAATCTCTTTTGAACCTCCAATTTAAAACTATGGTGTGCTTTCATAAGAAAAAAGTTGTCAATAGTGATTTTTAAACTGTCTTCTTTATTTTGTGGAACAATAGTTAATCTTTTCAAACTACTTGCTAGTAATATTTAACCAGATCTAAATACGTAATATATTTATTGGTTATGATTCTAAAGGAAATATCAATCTTTACTAAGTACTTTTATCTATTTTAGGAATAACTATATATAATCTAACCCATAAACACCTGTTAAGCATAGTTGCTTAAAATTTAAGATGATATTTACATGTTCAAATTGAAAAGTTAATGAATTAAAAGCATATAAAATTAAATACACAATGGCTACAAGTAAAACTGGGGAAAGCTAGGTAAGATTGGTGGGGTTGTATCAACTTTAAAATCCTGGTCTGACCTCATACAATAGTTTACCATTGGCAGGAAGTAGATAAACTGTACACAGGATCTCCGAACTACTTCTTTCAATTGCTTTTGAATGTAGAATTATCTCAAAAACGTCAACTGAAAAATTAAATGTTACACTTTATTTTCTCTATGTACAGCTTCTACATTTTCATAAGGGATAGGATTTTTTTTTACAATAAATATTCTAGATATTTTATTGGAAAATAAATGATAACAGATTGTATCTTAAATTTAGCATACTAGAAGACACGCTTTAATTATGAAACTTTTTAATTATGAACCTTTCTAAGGAAATACAATATAATGTTTATTTAGAAAAAGGGGGAGATAGAAAGAGGTCAAATATTTGAAAAGACAAAAATTCTCATTCCCATATACATTTTTACAATATCTAGTGAAATCATCTATATCAAACACCAAAAGCTACATGTTGGTGTTGATTTGATTTTAAAATAATGCAATCCAGCTTTCTATCCAATTTTATAAATCAAAAGAAACATGGGACAGGGGAATGCTTGCACTATAGATCTGGACTTGGAGGAAGGCATCACTCTTAATTAAGAAGCACTAAAGTGATATACAGTGCTGTAGGAAAAGTACTAGATCAGAAGAAATGAAAGCATTTATGTTTTAATGCTTTCCTTTTGGTGACCTTAACTATGCTAATTTGCTTTGATAAATTGTGACAGAGACTGTCAACTTAAATGGTCAACATACACATTATTTAAACAATACCATTTTGCAGTAATAATCTTGGATGTGTTTAGGTGGAACTTATAGTCCAGTAAGCTAAGGTCCCCAGAGCCTATAAGGTTTTGTGGGTAGTGTCTGGAGTGAACAGTGGGGATGGCATTCAAGTTCCAGCAGCCTGATGTTAAACAGGCAAACTTCAGGAATTTCAGAGTCACACAATCTACTCAGCTTGAGTAATAAAATTATGCTTAACATTAATTCATTTAATATGGTCAAGTAAGCTGTGTGCCTAAGCAGAAGATTCAGAGCCTGTAATACTTATAGGTGCTTTGTATTTCACCAATCTTTTTTTAATTTAAAATTTCCATTGTTGACACTATTGCATACCTTCCCCAATTCTTCCCCCTTTGCCCACTTCCACCCAGCTCCCCCTCCCTTGGCCCTCACCACACTGTTGACAACCCAACTCCTCATGGTAAAGACTAATTTCCTCTTAACACTAAAGTGATTGTTGTTCTTAGAGTAAAGCCACAGGTTGATATTTTACTACAGTGTCAGAGGAATGAACCAAAGAATTGCCTTTGTGGGTGGGCACTAACATTGAGTCATTACAGTTGGAAATAACAATCAAGTTTTGTTTTTATGATTTCACATTGATGTTTACCTATATTTAAGCTCCTTTAGAGATTTCAAAGGCTCAGACCACCAAGCCTCAGTGCATTTTACTAGAAAACTACTGAGAAAAAAATAAAAACATTGTAAATCAATGAAATTTTATTAATTCTTTGTGATTTTTGTCTACAGTATGCCAAAACTGCAGGAGAAAATGTGGAGGGAAAATCCAAATGTTATTCCATACCAAATCCAGATGTTTTGGAGTTCTGATGTGAGGTTTCCAGCTATTAAGATTATTGATATTTTCAAGTCTTATAAAATGTGCATGTTGGGTTTTTTTTTTTTTTTGCTTTTTTTGGTTTTTATTTGTTTCTATTACCTTTTTAATTTAAAAAATCATTGAAATCACTATTTTGAAGGTAAGAATAGAAAAATAAGGACTGCAATATTTTTCTCTTTTAAAATAAGTGTGCATGCATTTAGCATTCTACTGATTAGTTTCCAGATGATTATATATATAATATTTTATGCATACATGATTTTATTTAAACAAGATATGAGATGCACTAAAAAAGTTAAACTGTAAAGAATTTATTTTCACAACCAGTGCAAATCTCTAAGAAAACAAAATTGAATTTTACTGAAATGAAGGTGAGAAAAGTAATTGTATGAAATATATACATATATATTTGTGAATTATGTATGTCTCTGAAGGGAGGTGATTTGGCCACTCTAAAAATATTGCCTCTTTGAGATATTGACTATCTAAGCTGGTTATTTTTAAGAAACAAAGACTCAGGGAAAACCTTTGACCTTCCCCCTTACTGCCTAAGAGACCTTAGATATAGAGGGCCTATTACAGGAAGGGAGCTATCACCACGATGACTAAAGTATAACAGGAATTAGGTGTGGTGGGGAAGACTGGGTAGGGCCTGGATATGAGAATCCACTCTGCCTCCCATTGTCTCTGCATGGCCCAGCAAACATTTGTCTACCAAACATTTGCTTTTCCATCTCCATGTGAATGGCCTTCCCCCCCTTTAAAGTCCCAAACCACCATCCCCTTCTTAGTTCAAGACAGCATATAAGCCTCAACTGCCCAATTTGTCCTTGGGATCCATGTACTTATGGGATCTCCATACATACTAGTATGTACAAAATTAAATTTGGTTATTTTCTCCTACTAATCTGTCTGATTTCCATTTAATTCTTAGACCAGCCAGAAGAACATAGAATGGCAAAAAAACATTTCTTCCTCCCCTACTCTCTTAATGCTCATTCAAACATCAGCATCCCATCCACAGAAGATCTAACATGGGCACTATTCAAATTCTATCATGTTTCATATTTATCCTACTTCAGTCGTATAGAAAACTCACAATCATGCATTTAGGTGTAAATTTTGTTGCTCAAAAGTTATATATGAAAAGTGGGACATTAGATTGCATTTTAGTTAGCAGTTAGTGTATCATTTTAATGCTGAGATGTATGATGCATGGGCCTCCATTTATACTCTTGCACCAGGCAGCCCTGCTGTTAGGTGAGACTATACAGACTACACAGACCTGCTCTGTTATAAAACATACACTCACTTCCTTCAAGATCCTTCCTTTCAACTATGAAGCTACTTAAAAGGAGTTGACCCTTGCCTTTTCTTCCCCCCATGTATATTGCTTTCTTTATGGTGCCCTCTAAATTTCAATGATCTGTTTATACCTCACTTCTCCTTCTAAATGGTCTGAAATAAAAAAGCACTTCTAATCTGTCTTTCAAATTCTAATGGCAGTAGTAGTGCACTTAAGAAAATGTATGTTTACTTTTCATAAGAAATTTGTCATTAAAAAAAGTTAGGGGTCATACTTTTGGTATTCATCTAGTTCTAGTACATTCTAAGGATGGATAAAAATAACTTGGTTTTCTAACATTCAAACTTCTAGCATTCTCATAAAAGTAATGTTTTTTCACATACCAATAGCTGTTAACTACCCATGTAGAGAGTAATTAGTTAATGCATCAATCTATCTTCCCTGCTGAGGCATTGGTATTAACCTTTTAGTAGTGACAAGTATATTTAATAAAACCTATTATTTGGATTTGAGATGTATTCCTCCAAAATATGTTTAAGCCCTAACCCCACAGTACCTATGAGTGCGACTTTATTTGGAGATAGGGTTTGGGGCAGAAGACCAAATTAAGATGATGTCTTTGGGTGGTCCTTAATCCAATATGACTGTGTCATTATAAAAAAAGAAATTTTTTTGTTAATCTTCATCTATGGATATTTCTCCCACTTATTTTTTTTAGAGAGAGTGGAAGGGAGGGAGGGAGGAGAAGAGAGAGAGAGGGGGTAAGGGGAGAGAGAGAGAGAGAGAGAGAGAGAGAGAGAGAGAGAGAGAGAGAGAGAGAGATCAATTGGTTGGGGCTTGGGAACAAACCTGAAACAGAGGTATGTGCCCGTAACTGAGAATCGAACCCATGACCCTTTGGTCCATGGGCCAGTGCTCTAACCAAGAGCCAAACAGGCCAGGGCTAAAAAGAAAAAAGTGAACACATACACAGACACATACACAAGAAGAACTCTATGTGAATGTAAAGACAGATATCAGGGAGATGCATCTATAAACTAAGGAATGCCAAAGGTTGCTGGAAATCTGCCTGAAGCTGGGAAACAGGCATGGAACCCATTCTCCTCAGCACTCAAAAAAACCCAACTTTGCCAACCCTTACATCTCATACTTCTGGCCTTCAGAACTGTGACAGCAAATGTTTGCTCTTTGAACAGCCTAGTTTGTGGGACTTTGTGATAGTCCTAGGCAAGTGATACACCTTATTCTGAAGAGGAATATTCTCAAAAGGGCTTGTTATTTGGGGAAGCTAGATCTGATTAGAGCTTAAAGTGTGAATCACTTCTTTTGCAAGAATTCCTAGAATTAGCCATTGGGAACTTGCAAGGAGAGAAGTCCAATTTGGGATGAAGGCCTGTTCCCAAGCAGCAGCCAGGAGAGGAAGAGGCCAGGGGGGCTTTTATGATTGGCTTTGGCAAATGGTGGCATAGCGTGACATAGAGGTGAAAAACGGGAGGAAAAAGATCCCAAACTTTCTAATTGTGTTCTTTTATTCTCTCCTCGCTGCCCACCATTTGCTTTTTCCTAATGCAATACCTGCCAGAGAGATCACATGGGCAAAGCACCTTCTGCTTCTAAATTAGCCCAAAAGTTAAAAAAAAAAAGATTCCTGGCTTGCTTTCCTGTGAAGATTTAAGATAAAAATGTAAAGAGCAAGCGCACTGATGATAGAAAGGTTAGACTCAGATTTTGTATTTTTTAAAAGGAATTTTTAAAACATATTGTGTGTGAAGAGATGTAGCAGGGTACTAATAGTGTAGGCCTTTTAAAAATCAATAATTGGTGTGAGTCATAAGAGCTGTGCTGACAGCCAGCTGTGAAACTGCCCTCATTCCCGCAGTGCAGACGGGGAAAGGAACCAGCCATGATTTCCAACTCTGTGCATTGCTCGCAGTCAAAGCTTCATTAAAAAAAATTAGTAAAATACCCTTTTTTACCTTAAAATATGTATTGAAAGAGGATCTATATAAAGAGTTCAGAATAGAACTGCTGCAGACTGCTCAAATAAAGAGTATTTCCCAGTTGGGCTGCCGGCCTACATTGCAGAACTTAAGTCTTTACTCAAAAGCTCTTCTCCTCCCAATTAAAGAAAAAAGGTTGAGGTGCCCACAGGCCTTTGCAGCACGTTCGGTGTGACTTTTAACCCCTCTCTCCACCTTCTGTACATGCCTCTTCTTTATAATACTACCTGACACTGGGGCAACATCTAGTCTCTACTACAAAGGAGGCCCTTAGTATCTTCTTTCACAACTTTTAAAAGTCAATCTTGGAATTCACTGTCGGTCTTTGCTTGTCTCCTACACATCTGCCTGTGAAAATGTAGTCATTTTTATTCAAATCAAAGGGAGACAATATTTGTTATTAAGTTACTCAAAAATGTGCAGCAACAGATTCTATTTTTTACGAGCGTAATCCTGCAAGCCTGATCTTCTACGTGTATTATCTTAATGAGGAGCTATATCTAACCGGTGAATAAAGAATCTTAGATTTTCAGCTTCGAATTTTAGCTACAGCTCACTTGCACATGACTTTACAAAATCCCTTAAATCTCCCAGAGCCCATTTCTCATTTTCCTCTGTGCTCCCATGGAGCAGATTCAATGGTTTGTAAGGGAGCTCTGAGCTTGGTCTTGCTCCTAAGGGCATGGGGCAAGGCAAGCAACGGGCCCTGCGCTCCCTGCTTATTGTCCTGGAAAGTAGGTATGATAACATCAGCCTCACAGGGGTCCCATCGCAATTAATTAACATTTGGAAAATGTTTTGAAATCCCAGAGTTAAAAAAGGCAATGGCAATGCCAATTATTTAAGCATCTTATTTCTAAAACACTATCCCGATTACTTAAAGTCACTTTTATTTTCTTCTCAAAACATGTGACACAAAGGCAATTATACTACCTGGAAGCATAAATTGATGTGGTTGTTTTATAGTCTTTTTAAAATTGCCTCAGTAGCATATTTTGTGACCTGGACCATCTAGCTAAATGCAGAATCTGAGTTTTGAAGAATTGCCCCATTGCTTAAACTACTTAAACACCCAAGAGATGAATCTATGGGAAGTGCACTTTGCTTTGTTGATTCAGATTGTAGTTTCTGCGATTTTCAGAAGGTGACAATGTTTTCCTTGGCTTAGTGTTTCAGATAGATTTGAGGTGGGAAGCCAAAAACAAAGCAAAACACAACAAAACAAACAAAAAACTACAGTAAAATGAAGAATGAAATAAATAAAAAGAACCTTATCGTACATTTTGTGTAGGAAAAGGAAAAGTTTTACAGCCACAGGCCATACAGAAGATCCTAGAAAACATTCATGTTTTCAGCTTTTATAATTTTACCCTACACATTTTTTTTTTTTTGCTGTATGAATATTTCTGAGTCCGACATCCTGGGATTAAAAATAGAATCACAAGTGTTTTTAAACAATGTGTAAAAACTGGCATTATTAGAAATCCTTGAGTATATACATAAGATAGCAAGTTTAAAATAGGGGAACCAACTTGAGAACAGGTATGCTTAAAGAGGAATTGGTTGCTTGCATGATTCTAAAGCAAATTTTTTTAAACTCCAAAGGTGGGCCATTTACTTGGTACAAAATGTAACTGAAGAGTCCATTAATACATTCACTCTATTATATGAAACAAGGAATAGTCAATGCTGGGTATTAGGGAAGAGGTGACTTTGGAAATAAGTTTACTCATACTTTACTACTTACAATGTTCAAACTAAACTATGTACTGTTCAAACATCCTTTTAATTTATGTGGTGTTGGGGTGTGTGTGTGTGTGTGTGTGTGTGTGTGTGTGTGTGTGTGTGTGTTTGCTGTATTTGCAGTTTATTTAATATTTGAAAATACTTTTTGTATCAATTAGAAAATTAGCAATTTATCTGGAAGGAAAAGCCCCATCTGAGTTACTGAGTTACAAAGTGAATTGTTCTGCAGCTGCAGAATCAAGTGCCTCGGCTGAGTTAATGCTTTTCATTTCTTTTGCATGTGTCAGCATTAATGGAGGCAAGCTTCTATGAAGCTTTGCATGTGAAGATGGTGCTGAGCAGACGAGATTCAATTCTGTTAAATACTTTTTGCTTTTCCTCTCTCTCTTTTTTGGAATAAGGCACAAAAGGAGACTTCAAATCAGGCTGAACTTCAAGCAAAAGTTAATGCTATTCTCTTCTGGGTTCAACCACCCACTTTGCTTAAGGTCACTAGTTGAGGCTAATGCAGCTCAGAGGGGCTGCAGTAAACTTGGCATCTCCTTGATTAGGCTCCCTGCTGATCTAATACACATACTAGCTCACTTGCCAAGTCAAATAACACATTTAGTGAATTGGAAATAAGATTTAAGTGGGCCGGCACAATGCGGCTTGCCCTCTCATCTTTTTACCGAATCCTTCTCTTTGTACGCAAGGCTGTGAAAACTGCTCTTGTTAGAGGACTTAATCTTCATTTTTTTCCTGTAGATTATTTGGAAACAGGTCAATTGAATGTTGGAGCTGCTAACTCCTCCCACTAAAGAAAGAACCGGCTTGTGGTATACTGATTGCATCATTTACATGAAAGGCTCTTATTATTAAAGTGAAAATACTTTAATGTAAGGGTCTGTTAGAATTTTTTTTAAAAGGTCCTGATATTAAATGCACTCCTTTTAACAATATGTTTATTTCTTTGTCTTACAGACTCTTTTCTAGCAGGCTTTGAATTAGCTGCTGGTGAGTAATAGAGGGGATGAACACATGGATATATATTCATCTCCCCTGGCTGTTGTGCTGCAGTTAATTCTTAAATACAGTAGGTTATAAACGGGTGACATTTCTATAGTGCCTTTCATAAGAGCAATCTAACGCATGTCACATAATGTTTGACTTTGAACTATTCGGGTTCTTAGTGATACAAATCTCAGGGTAAATTTATGCCTTTGTGGTTTGTTTCTTTTTTTTAAAAAAAAAGAGACATTGTATTTGTTATAGTTTGAAATTTATCAAAGATTCACCATAGATTATCAAGCTATCCACGCCATAATAATATGTAACTGTCCTTATCTCTGTGTTAGATGTGCAGGGTTATGATGTGTGTGGACTTTTTATGATCTACTTATCTCTTCTGGTCATATAGATTTATGTGTATCTCTTTTCTGACTAACTCTGAAATCAGAGCTTGCATTCTGAAGATATAAACTATATCTACATAAAATCCAGTACTATTCTCTGACATCTGAAAGTTAGAAAAAAAATGATCATAATACCTACAAAATAGACATTCAATTTGCCTTCTTTACAAACTAAAACTTTAAAAATGTGAAGTGATGTAATATGAGATTAAATTATCCCCAGTATGATTCGAGGGCTTATTGTAAATAGACCATTAGTTTCAAGGCACACTCTTTTATTATCTAAAATTTACATATTTGCAACAGTTGTTTTTGAGGAAAAAGATTTATTTATTAACACAAAGCAACTAGCTTTTCTAGGAGATGTGAAATAGGTAATATGATTCATACTGTTTAATCATAACATCTCACCACTCAGAATACCAGATCTCTCTACTGCATATCTCCACAGATTGAAAAACAATATTAGTAATAATAAAGAACTAGTCAATGTAGTTCTGTACTAATTTTTACTTTCAATTTGTTGTTACCTGGCACTTTGTCACTTTAGAGGACTACAGCAATGTGAGGTCATTGCTGTATTTGTCCATATCCTCCACTATATTACCTTTTCTTTTGCTTGTTTGGAACACCAATAATGTTAAAACTCTTCTTAAATGGAACAAGCAGGAAAACCAATAGGATTATAAATTTTAATACTATAATTAAACATAAAATGATTATGAAAAATGAAACAATTCATAACAGTCTGGGTTTTGTTTTTTGTATTAGTAAGAATTATATTGTTTTTTAATACTGTAGCTACAGATAGATAATTGCAAGGTAAGATTTAACTGCAATAAAAGCATTTTTACCCCACTACAGTTTGTTAGCAGAGAAAAGTGGCATATTGATGTCCCCTGGTTGGAGTATGTAATTCTCCAAGCTCATGATTTTCCTTATGTTTTCTTATAACTACTTACAGAAACTTTTGGACATTAAGGCATCCGTAACAGATACAAATATATAATTCATGGTTTTAAAACCATTAAACTGCCCTTTTTGGGCATCTAAAAATGTATCTTCTGTTAATATTCAGATGTTCAAAAGGCTGATGATATTTTAATCTTGTACACTAAGAATGGAGTGCTTGGGAGAGAGCTTGATGAGTGAAGAGATTTAAATACAAACTAGCAAATATTATGCATTTTAATACAATTGATAACTAGTATTTTAATTGTTCCTTTCTCATTAAAAAATGCATGCCAAAATAACACCTGTTTAATATCTAGCATACAATAAAAACTCTTACTAACTATATTGGACATATTTTTTTTCTTTCAGTTTCTTTTTCTCAAGTTTTAAAAAATAATTATAATGTAAATAGGAATTAATATATAATATCACAGTAAACTATTAAGATAAAATGTTTTTTTTGCAATTTTATTTACATCTGTTGCCATTTCAGAAAGCAACTAACTTGCCTTTCTTTTTTAATTTATAACTCTAATATTTAACCTAAATTTAACTTCCCACAGTATTTTTTTCTTTTACTATCCCCAAAGAATTACTCTCTTTGCTATATCTGGGAAAGAAATATTTCAGTTTTATATGTCTGCATAATTTTTTTCTCCATAGGGGCAAAGTATGAAGTCATATTTCATAATTGACATATATGGCATCGTGCACAGGGGAATGACATCAGGAGATTGTACGCGACCTATATCTCCCTAGGAGGAGCATGGCCCAGTAAGGGTACATTTTTTCTTAAATGACTGTGAGTGACTAGTAGCAAAAGAGGCAGGACCTAGAATTACAATATCACAATTGCAAACTCACAGGAGCAACTGGGAATTGTCTACTACTATTCCCACCTTTAACCAGTTAGTATGTGCAAACATAGTAGGAAATTGCTAAAGACAGTGCTCTGCAATCTGTCCAGATAACCAGTAAAAAAAATGAAAGTTTCCCCACTACCATTAATATAGTTACTAATAATATCAAATAATATGTTATTAAAAATAGGTACTGAACTGCAGGGTTAATAATTCTTTATTCTAGCTATGATAATGTAATTCACCTAATTTACATAAAGTAAAAAGTGATAAATGGTACAATTCTTATGCCTGGAATAACTCTTCTAAATTACAACTGGAAATTGCAAGCAGTATGTTTACACTAAAACTACTTTCTTTTCAGCTTTATAACTATGAAAGTTACATTAAGATATTGCAAAATAACTTAAGTGAATCTTTATCTTCACCATTAAATTAGGAATGCAGTATATTCTGTATTTGATTAATGTAAAATTTATTTTCTACCTTCAATTTCTTTATTGTATCATACAATTGCCAAATAAGCATTTTGGTATAAGGGAATGTCTTATTTTCATTATGAATATCTGTTCTTAAATGAAATATATGAATAGCAAATACACATATTATAGTCTAGTAATGAAAGAAAAACAACAAGCAGAATAAGTGTAGCGTTTTTTATAAAGGAGATTAAAATGTACTATAAACATTGGGAAAAAAATCTATAGTTCTAAATTTAATCTTTCATTTTATAATCATGTGTTGACCATGCACTATAGACACTGTCCCTCTAGCTCTCCTCACATTGAGGTGTATATATAAATATGTCTAAAGCAAAAGCTACCTAAGTGCAGTGACTGTCTTATTTACTTACTTATTTTTTTTTTTATCTAGACGTCATCTATACTCCATATTCGTTTTTCATCAAACACTACAACTGCCTATATCTTGGTCATATCTAAAAAGGATATGGCCTAGATAGAAATAGAGTTATAATTTTTTCTTTGAGAAGGGATGATCTTCTTTACTCACTAAGGAAAATCATAATATCGTAACACTTTACCTTGTTATAAATGCACCTCTTTTTTTTCTCCCCAACTATTCATGCATGGATAGTACACATTCTATCAACAGTATGATTTTCTTTCAATTTACAACCCTGTAAAATTGTCCCTACATTTCTTATTATCTGAGCTGATGGACTAATTAGAAACAGACAAGGTTATATCTAGGTGTGCTGATAAAAAAATGTTCCTAATTGGCCCTGAGACTAAAGATAATTCAATTACAAATCTTTTCCATTTGATTCATTCTTTTCTTTCTCAGAAAGGATTATGTTGATAGGATTCAGGTAATGGAACTTGGTGGCTTAGGAGAAGCATTAAAACATCCTTCCAGCTCTCAACTAATGTGATTAAATTTTATGAAGTTTGTTTTTCTTCTTAAAATCTTACTGAGGTCAAGTGCTCATGTGATTTCCTTAGAACAGGGTTGAGAATTGGGTGAGTTGAACAGGCGTTACTAATCTCTTAAAATGTGCTCATTAAAGTCCTAAAAAGATTTGAAATACTCATTTTCACATACCACAACACCTAAGTTAATAAGTGGAAATACACAATTATTTTCAATTAAGTCTTCATTACAGACCTTTTTGACTAAAATGTTTCTACATAATACCTTGAGAGTACATGTGTATAGTGATTAGTGGACAGAGAGTGATATAGATATAGATGGTAGAGGTAGAGGTAGAGGTAGAGGTAGAGAGAGGTAGAGGTAGAGAGAGAGAGAGAGAGAGAGAGAGAGAGAGAGAGAGAGAGAGAGAGAGAGAGAGATCAACTTAGTTTTAAACCTTTGTGTTGTTTCTAAACTAAACTTTTTCTGGATAGTTACAAGCCTATAAAAATAAAATGCATTATTTTCCCTTGCTCCAAGGAAAAGTAAGAGATTTGACATATTTAATTTCATGTAAGCATTTAAAATTTGGCAAAAATATTAAGCAACATATTGTTCAATATTTCCATTTTTTTGTGTGTGTGCAAAGAGCTTGAATTGCACGGTATCTTCTTTCCCCTTCAAAGATGAAAAAACAGTGTATTAGGTTACAATGGGAACATTTTAAGATTTAGTATCCAGAAATTAAATGTATCATGAAACGATAGGTAGAGTTTAATGTACACCCTATCAGTGTGGGTCAGTGACCTGGAACATTTTCAGGATTAGTATGAATAGAAAGTATTCTCTTCTATTTTCTCTCCATATAGAAATCTATTTTAGTATCTCCTCCATCAGGTCAAAGGCTCTTTCCAGTGATTCTAAGTAGAACAGAATTTCAGAAATCAAATTACATTAATGAAGAACTTAACACAGAAAATTATAAGAGATGTATGCTGTATTTACATATAAACCTTTATGTATAAATCTACTTATAATTAAACATATCAACAGCTATGTTATATATGTCACTTACGAATCTATGCTTGCATTATGTTACAAAAAGAGATTTTTAAAAAGAAAAATATATGAGAGATTAATATATAGGTAAAATGCTTAACTGTGTCTACATACATTGCAAATAAATCTGAAAGCAGTATAGATATATTTCACAAGTAGTATTAAGTGTTGGTAGCATTCATAGGGATGCTCAGTCTTCTCATTTATATTATACATACTTTGTATATGATCACTAGAAATTTTATTAAACCAGTCATGCCAGGAGCTTGATAATTACCTTTGAGTGAAAAAAAGGTACATATCTCAGTGGAATCTCTCTCTTGCCTTAGAGGAAATATTAATTGGAGTCAATTTTCGATTAGATAAAAAGAGGTTGTGAAACTGCCTCATCTGCAAATCTCTTACCCCTATAATGGAGAATGTTCTAGTGCAGTGGTCGGCAAACCGCAGCTCACGAGCCACATGCGGCTCTTTGGCCCCTTGAGTGTGGCTCTTCCACAAAAATACCACGTGCGTGTGCGCACATACAGTGCGATTGAAACTTCGTGGCCCATGCGCAGAAGTCGGTTTTCGTTCGGAAAGGAGACAGCTGAAACAAGTATACAAGACGAGTATAGATGGGAGAGTTGGAAGGGGTCAACCTCAGCGAAAGTACCTCAATCAGATTGAGGACGTTTTTAGCAAAGGCCAGCTTAGGAGAACCCTAATTAAGTTAATAACAATGTACCTACATAGTTTAAGTTTAAAAAATTTGGCTCTCAAAAGAAATTTCAATCATTGTACTCTTGATATTTGACTAATGAGTTCGCCGACCACTGTTCTAGTGGGTTGCCACCATGTGGTGATTCACTAGTTAGCTCTGTAGACTACCAGCCTACAAAGTTAGTAAACAAACTTACACTTATATACGAGTAGTAAAATAAGAACTTCAATTATATAATTTAAAAGCTGCTTTCTTCAGTTCTTTAAATTCCAAAAATGAGATGTTATTTTTCTATTAACTTTCAGAAGATATGAGTGTGTGTGTGTGCACACATATATATGCAGGCATACTAACATATATCTGTAGATATATTTATATGTGTATATACACATATCTGTGTATCTATATTTATCTATGTATCTACACATATTTAAAAAGTGGCACTATAAATTTATTTATAGTATTACTATAATAATAGGATACTATAATACTATATAGTATTACTATAATACTAGTATTACTCATAATACTAGGTTTTCACAACTTAACAAGATACAGGTAGAAAAGGGAACAGCCATTTCAATTTTTATCTTAATTAGATAAACAAATTTAATGCCTTTGCCTACTTTCTATATTACCTAACTAGCAAAGATAGCTATGGAATTCATAGAAAGAAGAAATAAGTTAACATTTTAAAGCCAAATAAACTACCTAAATATTTAAAATTCATGGTTTTCAAATGCTTGTGACTGGTGAGCCCAGTTTTTGACTCCCTTAATGTAGACCATATCATATGACTTATCAAACTTTTTGTTTCTTCAAATATGCTTTTTTATTACGTTTAACTTTAACTCCATGAATCTTCCTTAGTATTTACACCATTTAAGCTGAGGCCTCTAGCTGTCGAGAGAGGCATGTTTCTCATTGATGGCTTGCTTTAATGGGCACTGTAGAGATGATGGACTGGAAGATTGCCCAATTCGCTGTATTTGGCATATAACCAACCATTTGACCACCCCTGTGCTTGCTTTAGATCCCATATTAGTCTTATGCTTCTTGCTTCACAAATCTGTAGAACAGGTGCTCTTCAAAAGAACACATGCTAAGGTAACGAAATTCAGCCCTCACCAAAAACTTGAGGAATTCCTTGAGAAAAATATGCCTAGTGACAGTGTTAATCCTTGGATCACTTCTGAAATCTTTAGTGTCAGTCACATGGATCAAAGAGTTTTCAGAGCATGGATGTTTATTAAAACTTAGCTCTTTATTTCCCTCAGCAGAAAGTTTGTGTGTTATCAATGTTATTGGTTCTAAAAGAAAAAGAACACCTAAAAGGAATATTTTCACTGTCATATATAGCACAACGAAGAATAAGGTTTAGATCATTTTCTAGGACACATATTTTGCATTCATCTTTCTCATTTTGACAGTCTATCTTTACACATTATTGTTTGTTTGCTTGGTGTTCTTGCAGTTTAGTGATAACATTAATTATCATTTACTTTAAGCAAAATTATAGCTACAAATAGGTATTTAATGACATTTTCTTTCTAAGTAAATACAAAGCCAAGGAAACTTTAATAAAACTTTATCCTTTTAGTCACATACACACACTCCCGCCCCTGTAGGGAATGGTCACACATATGAAGAGAATTTGTATTCCTCTTGACTTATGCTTCTTGGTACTAATTTTATTATTTACAGTGTATGTTGTCTTTTAGATAATAAATCATTACTTTGACATCCTGATTAAATGAATTAGGTGGAAAATAAAATAAATCATGTTTTCTACTGTAAACTGCTAGAATCCCTTCCTCATTTATTGGATGTACCTTTTGTTTGCAGAGTCTGTCACTATTGACCCATTTGCCTCATCATCGTATTGATTGCTGAGTACATTTTCATAAACAATTTACTCTATCTCCAAATAATATGCCAGTTAGTCATTGGGCAGCTGTTACTTTTCGGGACTAATGCCTAGAGGTAACTTTCTGCTGGTGATTGGCCTTACTCTTCATTCATAAGTACAGGAATCCTATCAGTACCATTTCTCCTTGCTCCGTGAGGTATGCAAGTTTGAAACCCTGGTGACGTGTGCACTCTTCACTCAGATATTGAGATAGGGGTTATAATGAATGTGTCTGTAATGTCATAAGCCAGAATGCTGTTCTCACAAGAGAATTTTCTTTCTAGTGTTTCTTGCAAAATGTATTTTTCCAAATTGTGAATCTTGAAGAATTATCAATTGAGAAATTGGGAAAATTAGGAAATGTATTATAATCCTGTGAAAATTAAAACTTAAAAATCAATACAGAGACATTATTGGTTTGAGGGAATCCACTAACATACAGTTAAAAGCAAGAAACCCTGACATGCAGGGTCAAATATGAAGGTGGCTATTTCCTGGAACCAGGATGAGATCACATAGGCCAGAAGGAGCATAAGTGATCTAATCAGTTAGTATTGTTTGTGGTTATTGTCATGTTAATAAGTATTTGTTCCTGGCTCTGTGGGTTGCTTACAATGAGTCATTCTTTAAAATAAAATCAACATTAATATGTTTACATGTATTGTATACTTATACACATATTATGAGTGGTGTTTCAAGAAACAATAAATTTAGAAGTAAAATAAGTTATTATATTGGCAATTGGCATGTATACTACTGCTAAACTAGATAAGAGATACAAATATTAACATCTGGAGTATTCATCATGGAACAAATATCACTACTTCTAGATAGAAAATTTAGTAATCTGTGTGTTTTAAAATTATTTCTAAGAATGATAACTTGGAAGTATTTAATATCTGAGTTATTATAGTCAATGTTTTAAATAATGCCTTAAATAATTTGGGGCATATATTTTATATTATCACCACTTTTATTATCAAATATTGATAGCAGATAGATATAAGTTTTAAATTTCAGTTAAATATCTAATTTTGCCCTAACCAGTTTGGCTGGGTGGATAGAGCACGTCGGCCTGAGGACTGAAAGGTCCCAGGTTCACTTCCACACATCCCCACTGGGAGGTGTGCAGGAGGCAACGGATCAATGTTTCTCTCTCATCTATGTTTCTAACTCTATCCTTTTCCCTTCCTCTCTGTAAAAAAATCAAAATATATTTTTAAAAATATCTAATTTTGTCATAGTGTATTTGTTTATGATACGCGCATTTTTGGTTTTTGTTTCTATTTTATAAAATACCTCTGAAATTTTAGTATAATTAATATCTTGAACACAATTTGAAAATTTATAAGACAATTAAATATATTTTATCACTTAAACCCTTTGTGATACATTTGTGTTCATTATATGTATGGAAAAAAAATAAAACAACACAGCTTGCCACACCAAAGGTAAGTGACTTCTCTAGAACTTTAATTGGGGGTATAATTTAGATCTTTTGACTTTCAGTCCAGTACTCTTTTTCATGAGATTGTTTTGCTTATCAAAGCAAACTACCCTAGTTTCTTAAAACAGCCTTAAAAACATACATTGTGCCACCATCATTAAAATTACTACACATAGGATAAGATCAAGTTTTTGATCTTTCACTGCTACAATGATACTAACATGGGTCCATAATAAACTATTGCTCATGCAGAAAAAGAAAGAAAGTCAAAATGTGAATTTGTGGTGGCTGTGGTCAATGAAAATGTGGTTCCCTACACTATGATATGCAGTTGGGACCAATAGTTCATTATTATGATAGAAGCATCCTTTTGCTGGATATCAACCAAGTATCATTAGGCAAAAGCAATTGTGGAAGTAGTGGTAAGATGCTCCCCTTGGTTAATGATTTGGAAAAAAAAAATCTCTGGGAATTTAAAAGTAGGTGCAGTATATCCGTTTCTTTTATTGACTTTGATGCACTATTCGAAATTGAAACCACTTCAGATGAATAAAAAATAGTCTGTTACAGTAGGATGGGGAAAAAGGCTTGGGTGAGATTTATATTTAAAGTACTCACAGATGGTAAGTAGACTAAAACACAATAGTAGTACACTGGTCTTAGCATATTAGTTTCCTGGTCATATTTAGTTTCTTGGTCTTATTTCATTTTTTAGGTTACAAATGTTGGCCTTCACGAGAATGTCTTAAGATAATAGTCCTGAAATAAAATTATATGATGGTTTTTCCAATTAATATATTTTGATTCTCACAGATTTGTTAGGGGGTCATTATAACAGTGTGGACTTTTTGCCTTGTGATATCTAGCAAGGAAGACTATATAAAGATAAAAAAATACATAATTTGTGTGACCTTTAATTTTGTAATGAATAAATTGTAATAAGCTTAGAGGAATAAATTATATACATATTAAACTTTTGTGTTTCCATATGTGCATTATCTTTAGAGAAACAAATTAAGAAACCTTTTCTTTGTTTCTTCCTATAACTAATTTTTGTTTGCTCTAAGTGCAAAATAAAATACACATTTTAGGATGATTTAATCTTGAAATATTAATAAGCATTGGAAAATATCTTAAACAAGAAATCAGAAAACTTGTGTTCTTGGTTTTGCCATTATTAGACAAATATGTGTACTTAGATATTGCCTCATTTTTTAAAAAACAAATCACCTCAACTTTAAATGTATTTTGTTATTTGATACCTAGTTTCCTTCTGAAACAAAATCCTGTGCTTATATGGCATATGCTTCCATAAGCAAGTTAAAACACTATATGCTGAGATTAGGTTTGTGGCAATTTTCTAATTGGTTGTATATCAATTTACTGTAAATATAAGGTAGCAGCTTTCCAAGAATATAATCCCAACATTGCCACCAATTCCCCAAAGTTAATTTTACATAATTAATTTCAATTTTCAGGCAGAATTAGAACTGTGGACTTGATAGCCCAGAAAGTTAGATAAACATACAAATATATACCTAAATATGTTTAAAGGCACATTCTAGAGATATAGAAAGCCCCTAGGATAATGGAAAATATCAGCAGTTACTTTCTGACTTGCATGATTCTAAAATTTACCATGGAGCATTTAGAAACGGAGGACATTTCTATCCTTCCTTAGGTTCCTTCAATGGCAAAGGGGCAGCCTTAGTCTTGGAGGCAATCATTGTGGAAGCATAAACTACAACTGCATAATCATAACTATTAATGAAATATGTCGTTACTTATTCTAAAACCTAGAAATTATTTTGTGTTAGATTTTTAAAAATAAATGATAAAAATTACTAATATATGACTTTTAAGAGTTACATGTCAAAGTATAAAATGATTTAACCTTTTTCTTCATTACTTCTATACTGTTCATGTATTCTCTAAAAATTGATTATAAATAAGTTTTCTTCTGTTTTGTTTTTAGGTTGTAAATATAATTCAAAGGCAGGCTGCCTGCATTCCCTAAAATTTTCTATCCAGCCTGGTAGACTCTTAACATATGAACATTAGAAATCTTCATGCTGTGTAATGGGGAAGAAAACAAGTGTCCACATGGTTAGAGAGATTTATATTTATTATGCCGAGGTAATCATTTTTAAAAGCTTTTTGACATTCCTCAAATTATGAGGTTCCCCCTCCTCCCAGCTATGGCTAAAGAAAATAGTTTACAAAATAAAAATTGGGTTTTGCTGTGAATACCACTTACCTTTTAAAATGAGGCAAGGTATAACCAGAAAAATAATTTACTGGTAAAATATAAGTCCCTACTTTTTTTAGCAAAAAGATAGAGATGGTTTGACACTGAGAACAAAATATAAAGGATGGTAGAGCACATTCCTCAACAGTATGAAGGGGGAAAAAGAAAATTCTCTTGGGAATGTGGTTCAAAAACACTGCCAACTGCATCTGGTGGTCATATGCCAAATCCTCCCTACAGTGTGAAAAATCACTCGAAGTTGATCATGGGCAGTTATTTTGAAATGTTCCCTTGATTCGTAAGTGTTCCTTGTCAATTTACTCTTGAACAGACTGCTTGTCTACTGACCTGATCTTATGCTATATTTAATCTAAAGATACATATTTTACCTAATTTACCTAGTTATAAGACAGCTTTTTATCAGCCAGCATGAAAGACATTGTCTTGGTCTTTCAGCTGAATGTGAGCCTAGTGTCAGGAGGGAAAGTACTTTGTGTTTTTTGTCCTTGTTTTCTAGTGCACCACCTTTGGCACACATTGAGATAATTCATTCTTTATTCCTCCAATTGGGGACTAAAAAAAAAAATCAAGATTATTCTTTGTCTCTTTGCTCCTTTGTTTCCTGGAATTCTTAAGCACCTCTAGAAGAAAATTGGGTCGCTTGCTAGATTGAGTTGAAGAGCCTTAGGGATCCATTTTTCAAGGAAGTCTATTGGGTCTGCCTCTTCTACCCCTTCAGGCAGTCCAGTAATTCTTACATTGTAGTTCAAGATAGTATCTTAAAACTATTATCCCTCTCTTATAACACTGTGTATCTCTCATTATGAACTATTACTTTATCATTAGATGAAGTTTAAGTGTCTGGGAGCATTATTTGGTGTCCTGTACTTCCTGTTTTAGAGTCAAGGTTTACTGCTTAATTTTAATTTAAAAAAGAAAAGGAAACAAATACCGAAATAAAAAGTAAGCCTACTGTTACAGATCTAGTATGCCAAACATATTTTTCTCTTCAAATTTGTGTTCTTTTCTTAAGGAGCGTTCTTGAAATATTTCACAAAGCTGTGTTTCTGTCCTCTCCACTTACTCTTGCCTCCTACATATTGAAATAATTCCTTTACTAAATATTTTTCTTGACGTTTGGTTTTTCTAAAAACTTCTCTACAGAATAAATTAGACCTATTCATTTGACGTTTAAGTCTTTTAAGTGCCATAATCCAATAGAAGTATTAAGGGTATTATTAATGTCCTGTAACTGATATATCCTTTTGATGACCCCACCTCTTCTCCTTTATCTCTATTTGAGATTTTTAGATACAGGATCACGGAGGTCAAGTTAAACAACCATAAGAATCTTTTTATTACCTTTTGTTAAAGATTGCATGATAATGATCTATTTTGACCTATGTGGAATTTTTGCATTAATTAATCTACTTCAAAATAAGGTTGTTTACCTAATAATATAAATGTGCTTTAATTACCCAAATAGAACTACAGTTCGAATCTTTGAATCACGACGGATTAAAACATCATTTCACAGCCAAACAGAAACATGTTCCCAATCACTGAACTTGAATTATTGTTATGTTGCTTGAGGCTTGTATTAAAATCACTGAGTAATTGCAATCAGATTATTATAATCAAGTACAGGAACAGTAATTACAGGTTACAGTCACTTTAAGCTGCCCTAGAAGTCCTATATTCTGATCATATGCATATTAAAAGTTTATGTTAGTGATAAAATTAATGAACAGGACTGTAAGCATTTGTCAGTGGGAAAGATGTCACACATCTTACCATATAGGAATTACATTTTCTCATCAATGACAACTGTGTGTCTACATTATTTTTTGTTCTTTCATAAATTAGATTATAGAAAAAAATTCAGTTTTTATAAACTAATAATGGTTGTTTTAGCATCCAATTTTAATAAATTTACCCCGTCTTCTAATGACGATTAATATTTTGGGTTTCATTATTTGTTTTTTTGGGTTTCATTATTTATTTTATTGATTTAAAAATACAAGGAAAGCTATGTAAATTTGTATATAGAAAAAAATCATATTCCCCAATTAACACTAATCTTATAAATCCTTAATAAAAGGGAAACTTAAAAAAATTCCTTGATATTAAATCCAGGAAAGAAACATAAAAAGAAAAGCATACAATCTTTTTCAAAAGATATAATCTTGTTTTGAAGGAAAATAAAATGAAAAGGTATTTGATATTTGCTGAAGTAGTGTATTAAAGACAGATATCCATGTGGTGTTAATATCCTCATTAAAAACCAACCATTTTTAAACTATAATAATCGTGTTCTTTTATTCAAACAATGAATATGGCATATAAGATATGAATTATATTTTGATAATCAGGATCTAAAATTGGAACTTGAAATGGAAAGAACCCTAGAGCCCGAGGGGTCCAATCACAGGGAAATGGGTCCTGCACACATATGCCAACCGCCGAATCATTTTATTACATTTTGTGATTCACAATGGAAATGGGGACCAGAGTGAACATACAACCACAGGATATAAGTAGCAAATATATAGCATGTGATTGGGCAGGAAAGTTAGAAGGGAAAGACATGAAAAGGCTAAATTCGTAACAGGTAGGTAACTTTTAGAGAATTTCACTCTAGTTCCTATCCAGATGTATTGCTGAGGATAACTATATAACACCAAATATAAATAAATAGGAAATGACATTTTGTATGAACAAGATAGGCCCACAGACTAGGAGACAAATCCTGTGCCAAGTTCACAGACTTTCTACAGCCACCATGACAGACAACATAAGCCAGATAAAAGGCCAACCAAACACCCAGATGCTGTTGCTGGAAAATTACAACTAGAGCTCAGCATCTGGGGCTCACAGCTGCCAAGTGCACCCCATGGGTGCTCATGGTACTTGGCTCAGACACTGGGCCAGACAGAAGGGGGTGGGCACCGTCGAACAAGCCGATCACCACAGTGAACAAGAAGATAGAAAGCCAAGTGTATCATAAAAAAGCATGAACCTGCCAATATAGTTTCACATGCATAAAAACCACACTTGAGCATTCCAAACATAAGGCTGAGAGCAGGTTTTTCCTCTTTGGTGTAGAGATGATTTAAGAGGCATTAATGGTGGTCCTGTGGTTTTACCTTCTAACCGAGTGAAGGATGTCAGTCATAAAATAAATGATAACCATAATCAGATGATGGATCTCAACTACCTTTACACCTAGTTAAGAATACCTAGGAGGATAGCTTAGCAGAATGAGGAGAGGCATTTGGTATAACAGCCTATACCAATAGGGTAAAAAATGCACCAGATCAATATATAAAACAGCATGTAAAATCCAAGACGGCAACAGGGTAATGAAGTGAGCATTACAGCCTCCTCTGGTTTCACCTCAGGTTTCTAAAACTCAATCAATTTATAGCAAACATGCACTGCACTGTTGATTGTGTCCTTAGGAACCTGCTGCAATATAGGAATATGATGAGAGGTTATGATGAGAAACGTGTGCTCTCATTTTATGTGTCTACAATTACATATTGAACTAGAGGCCTGGTGTATGAAGTATGTAGATTTTAATTATTAATCAAAGAAAAAAAATAAGGGAATATATTTTAAACCAGTATATGTCTTTTTATCATATGTGATCTGATTTCCTTCTTTGATTTAGTGCTTTGTTTTATAGCTTCAGAAATAACTTAGAAATATTACACATTTCTTTCAGAAAATTTCTGTCCAAAAAAGTATATTCTCACTCATTAATAGTAAGTAGAATAGGGCATAATGTCATCACTTTTTTAAGTCTCCTATTTTTAAGGAACTAAGCTATTATCAGTCAAAAATACTAACACTAAGTGATAAGCTCATATTAATATATTTGATTCTAGATATGAATTTTCACTAGAGAAAAATGCATTCATTAAAATGCTAAATAAAATGGCATTTTGCATAGTATTTGTTCACCTGCAATCTTCTAAAGTTGTTTCTAATGTAATTATGAACCTCTACTTCTAGTTGTTTCAAAGCATAAATTTAAGTGATTGCTTTAAAGTACATTAATATATCTGATTAAAATTTTGTAATATATGTGTGTGTGATGAGCGAAACATTGTGATGCTTAAAATGTATATTCAGACATTTTACTTGGTAAGTAAGTTTTTCCATCATACCAGTATTCTAGTTGTAATTTAAATTACAATACTGACAAGATAAAACTCTTCTTATGTGAAGCCAAAGTTCTTATACTACTTTGTAATATGCCACTTTAGACCAATTATACTCTACAAGGAAAAAGATTATATAGCTAGTTTTCATCCTTGTATCTCAATAGCTTAGCACCATGCCACTGTGCCTGATACATATTAATAACTCCAAAATGTATATGCCATTGACTTATACTAAAGATAAGAACAATTTTATGTGTCTACAATTATATATTAAACTAGAGGCCCTGTGCAAAAATTCGTACACCAGTGGGGTCCCTCAGCCTGGCCTGCAGGATTGGGTCAAAACCATTCTCTGACATCCCCTGACGAGTCCCAGGTTGTGAGAGGATGCAGGCCAGGCCGAGGGACCCCACCGTTGCAAATTCGGGGCCAGGGAGGGACGCGGGAGGGCTCCAGGGCATGTCTGGCCTATCTGGCTCAGTGCTGATCGGCCGGACCCCAGCAGCAAGCTAACCTACCAGTTGGAGCACCTGCCGCTGGTAGTCAGTGCACATCATAGCGACTGGTGGACCAGTCAACTGTCTTCCCCCTGATGGTCGGTGCACATCATAGCGAGTGGTTGAGTGGCCTTAGCACAGTGGTCAGCAAACTGTGGCTCGGCAAACCACGGCTCGCGAGCCACATGCAGCTCTTTGGCCCCTTGAGTGTGGCTCTTCCACAAAATACTGACTTCTGCACATGGGCCACGAAGTTTCAATCACACTGTACGTGCGCGCCCGCACGTGGTATTTTGTATCATTAGCGTATCGTTAGTATAATATGTTTTGACTAGTTGAATAGATGACCAGACACTTAGCATATTAGGCTTTTATTATACAGGATAGATGTGTTTCCCAAGAATAACAGGCCTCAAATATTGACACTTGCAAAGAGCTTTTGTTTAGTTAGGGTATATCTATTGATGTTTGCTGTATGAGAAATTAAAACTGAAAAAATTTATTTTAAAGTAATGATAAGATCATTAAAAGTTAACAAAATATATTTGTGTGAAAATAATTACATTTGCCAAAACAAGTAACAGTGAGAAGAGTGGCATTCCATTATATTTTTGCAAATATTTTTAATTTCTTGCTTATATAAGACAATTAAATTCTTCTATATGCTTCAGCTTTCAACCTGTTGCAGTATTTTACTTTAAAGTATATTAAAAAATCTGGCTTCACCTATACTTATAGATAGAAAAAAGGACCTTAAGAGCTATCTCAAAGTTTCTAAGAGTCTTATACTTACTTAAACCACAAGTTGAGAATATTGCCATAACAAACCTGCATTCATTTTCACTAAAATTTAGTTAGCCACATTTTATTCTATATTAACTGAGTCAAAACTTATAGGTTAGCAACTGAAAAATTATTTTGTAAGAGTTATGATAAACTGTTTTCAACATAAACTTTTGGCTATAATGATAAATGAGTACTATAAACTTTCATATGCCTTTAAATAATTATGTAAGAAAATATTAAAACAGCTCAGGTTAATGAACAGCAACTATTTTAGGTCTTTAAAGAACCAACCATGAAATAATACCTTCTTTATTGCTATAACATGTGTGTGTTTTGTAGATATCTTTGAGATTCCATTAGTGGGAATATTTCCTCTTAAATCTTAACTGTCACTCAGTGTTTTTTATTTAAAATATTTCATAGTTTTTTTTAATCAGAAAGTTTAACAGGTGGACTGTGATTATTTTTATCATAAACACTAATTTTTAGGAATTTCCTATATGCCCTAATTACATGTCTTATTTTCTCATCTATAATAATAAAAGGGTAATATGCTAATCAGACCGGACAGCCAAACGACATTTGGATGAAGCCGGGGCTGAGGGGGCCAAGGCAAGCTGCCGCAGCTGCAAGGGCTGAACCCCTTGCATGAATTTCATTCATCTGGCCTCTAGTATATAAATATAACAAAGATCAATTTTATAATAAGTTACACATAACATCATATTAATTTATTTAAAAATGATCCATTTAGCATTTCTATGCACCAGAGACTATCATAGGTTGTGGAAATAAAACAATAAGGAAGACAAAGTATCAACCTTTGTAAAGATTACATTTTCTAGTGAAAGAAAACAAATAAAATGTTATCAAATAATAAAATGTCACCAAAATTAAATAACACTTTTCACTCTCTTTTGGTAGATATTAAGAAGTCAATGACACTATTATAGATAATGTGGATGAAACAGTATTTTAAATGTGGCTGGTAGAAGTGTAAATTGGAAGACAATTTGCTTTTGTCTTGTAAATTTGAACATAATCAGACCTAGTAATTCTATTCCTAGATACATATTCAAAAGAAAGGTCTGAACATTTGCACCAAGAAATATATACAGGAATGTGCACAGCACTACTGTTAAGAATAGCAGAAAATAGGAATCTATCATAGAAAGGTATTTTTGGTGTATGTATATTATGAACTATGACACAGTATAGGAAGGAAATAACTACAGATATCTACAACATAGTTAGATTTTACTTGAACACAAGAAGTGGGCCACAGAAGATTATATTCAGCATAAAGAACTTCTATAAATTAAAAAAAAAATCTTAAAAATTATTGTTCAAGTATATTTGTGTGTTTAGACAAGAAAATGATAAACAGAATTCAGGATAGTGGCTAGCTAACTCTGAGGAAGCCAGGAAGATGAATAGAGAAAAAGTACATTAGTGGAACATATCTGTATGTGTTAGATCTAGGGGTTGGATGTTGGGTTCAGGTTGTTCATTATATCACAAATGAATAAATGAATGGAAGGGAAGAAAGGGAAGGGGAAGAAACAAATAAGAAGGAGGAAAGAAGGGAAGGAGAAATGGGGGAGGGAAATAGGGAGAGAAAGAAAATAATGGAAAATGATGACAATACAAGGACCAAAGGTGGTAGTGTGTTAAAAACCGTGATTTATTATTAACCAATTCTGGGTTCCTGAGGTGTGTGTGTGTGTGTGTGTGTGTGTGTGTGTGTGTGTGTGAGAGAGAGAGAGAGAGAGAGAGAGAGAGAGAGAGAGAGAGAGAGAGAGAATCACATATACACAATTCTTTTTTACAGGTAGTGATAAAAAAGTGTAATAAAGAAAAATAAAACAAGATCAGAGAAGTATTCTTTAGTACTGTGTATGTATATATGTGTGAATATTTGTATATAAGCAGACAATTTACATGATGAGACAGCTCTGTCATGCATCACTATTCTTATGTTACTGAATAAACAGCATGTTGAATTGATGCTGCCATATCAAACATGTATTATGATAAAGCAAAAGTTATAAACTTAACAGTAAGGGGCAAAGGCAAGTTATACTACATGTTAGCTTGAGTAGCCATGGCCGATTTTTTTTCTACTGGAGTATGTGGACTTTTGGGCAATACTGTACATTTACTTTTAAGATCTTTGCAGTGACTATGTCTGTGAAAAAATCATGTTTCCTATAAGGGTGTATTTGAGGCTGTTGTTAAATCATAGGGTGTTTTCATTGTGGGAATCCTGAGGGAGACCCCAAATGAGTTCAGGAACAGAAATAGATGGTTATTCCTGCAATTTATGTATTATCTTAGAGACGCAGTAAACTATGCAGCTAAGGTGGGCTTTTTTTGTTTTGTTTTGTTTTTAATTTTCTTGTGTTAATTGTAAATACGCACAGAGCCAACTTGGCTCTATACCAGTAGTGCATAAGTAATGTATCATCGAATTAATATTTTTTACAACCATGTTTCTATCTCATCGATTTGTATTTCTCTCTTTTTTTTACTCTCACTTTCATGGAATTTATTTTACTTTATTCTATTACATCAATCTTATTTCTTGATTATAAAAATATAAATACATGGAAAATAGCCAATAACTGTATTGGATATTATGTCTACCATAGCAGAAAGCTATTTTTTCCCTTCATCCACTCACTGTGCTAAAGATATTCTTATTTTGTATGTGTTCATGTGTGTATGTGTGGAGACACTCCCCAAGAGGTGTGACTCAACCAATCAATTAAGGTAATTAAAAATAGAAACTCAGTTGATGTGAAAATTTATCATTTGTCTAGGAGTATATTTGTTCAATATAGACTGTCAATCTGTATAGAAGGCAGAGATAACTACTAACTGTAAATAAAAGCTTAGCTAATATAAACTGAGGAGCCATTGTAGTCTTCTCAGCACTACGAAACTAGTGTTTTCTACAAAGTGTCTTCCCAGAAAGGCTTATCAGTCCCAACTATTTTTCCTAAACATAAATACAGACACTTCTCAGAAATGATAACAGCAACGTTTTTCACTAAATTTACAACTAATAATCATATTTAAATCTGTTTTCTGAAACAGTAAAATAAATTTTACTCAAGTTCACCAGAAAACACATTCTCTATCTCCAAGCATTCTTTTAAAAATGATAATAGCAAAACTTCACATTTTAAGAACACTATTATTTTCCTTTTTGGTACTTTATTCTAAAGAGCTCACGTAACTTAAAAAGTTATATTCATGTTTCCCTTCCTTTGATCCCTATGATGGAATGCAGCTACTGCTTATGACAGTGAATAACAATTCCATACAATTCACAAGAAATAACATACCCAATTAAAACTGTAAAGGGGCCTTAGAAAGCCGGACTTTAATTAGTGAAGCTGGAATGTGGCCAAGCAAAAAAATACCATGAAAAGTGGTCATGACCTCATTTTAACACTCTGTCTTATTCAGAAGACCACATCTAGAGTAGCCCATTGCATCAGGCTGACTTGGGGCACTGATTGATTCAGCACTGAATAAATGGGAACAATGTCACACACTTAATCATCATCTGCGTTTATCAAAGCAGTCCAAGACCTTCCTTCGCGAACCTCCTCCATCAGTTAACTGCCCTGTGCATGTTCATTCGTGACTCATAAAACACCAGGGCCACCCTCCCTTTCATAACTATTTTTTGATAATATGTGTTATCCAGTACCAAAAAAAAGCACAAAGTTTTATTTATATTTTGAGATCAAAGGCCAAGCAATTTTAATGTAAACTTTAGGTATTCAAAGGCAACCATCTTTAATTTTGAAATAAATACTTTTCTTGGAATACCAAAAACTAACAATCACTAGTTCCTGTCTAGTCATGAAGACTCATTACTTTTATGTCCACAGAAGGTGGAGTAGCAATGGATAAAAAAATAAAACAATTAAGTAAAAGATAATCAGATTGCACCAATTCTTTTAAACATAATTCAGTGATAATATTATTTGTTTTATAGAGGGTTTTCTGAGTTGTTTTAAATTAAAAGTATACATTGAAATTTATTCTGTATACAGTGATCTGTTCTACCAGGGTTTTAAAATATAATATTGATAAGGGTAGCTAGGTAGCTTAATTAGGCAGACAGGAAGGGAGGGGGTCCCAAGAGGATAGAGGCATCTTGGCCTGAACAATTAAAGCAGCCATAAGTTAGATCAAAAGTAGCCCTGACCTGAGCAGCTGGGAAAGCCATGGGGGTAATAAAACATCTCTGGCCAGGAAAAAAGAGCACATTTTATTCTTTGAGCAGAGAAGCCAGGGGTTTCAGTCTCAAGGCTTGGCAAGATAGGTTGCTAGGTATTAAAGTAACCATAAGGTAGATCAAAAGCAACTCCAACCTGAACAGATAAGATGGATATGTGAATGACAGAGAAATGCCAGAGGGTAAGCTGGGAGAAAGACATACATTCACAGAGGATAAAGAAAAGTCACAGAATATTGGGAAAAAGTAAACATATTTTCACAGTGGAGAGAGGAATGTTGCAAAATAAGGGGAAAGAAAGAGGGGGGCACCACGTGGGCTTTGGCCTTTGAAACTGGTACCAATGAGGAAAGCATGGGGTTCCTAGATTAAGGGAAAGGGGTCTCCAGGATATATAATACCTCAAGACCAAGAGAGCAATGGCCACCTCTTTAGGGGACCCCTCTGTCTCTCCTTAACCAGGAGAGGCAGAATCTTAGAATTAGAAGCTTAGAGTTGGTTTAGATATTGCAAGCAGAATAGTTTTTGTACTTCTCACCTACCACCTTTTGTCCATGGCCTCATTCTTTGAATCCATCTGGACAAGAACCCGGGAAAGAAATCACCCTTGCACCTTACTCACTGAAAAAATCCCGAATCAATAGAATATATGCCACTTTCATTCTAAACATTTCTCTGGAAGAACTAATTTTCTTGTTTGTTTCAAGCATGTTTTCATGACGAGGATTTCAAGGATAGGATATAGAAGGCATCCTCAATGACCACCAGCTCTAGCAATTATTTCTATATTTCTCCATTCAGTAATTGCTCTCCTGTCACAGTGGAGAAATGGGCTGGTGATATCAATGATGGACATTCATATCCATTGACCTAAATATGTGACTATATTAAAAGTAGCCACACTTCAGCAACAAAAGCTTTTCTTATATATAATGTAAAAGTGGCATGAGCTTTACATTTAAATTTCATTGCTCACAAAAAAAAGGCACTATAGCTTTCAAAAATCTGAAACCTACTATATAGACAATGGCTATATAATTGGCTTATTGGTTTTTATGTCTGTAGTAGATAGCTATATTTTCCCTTTCTCTCCAGAATTATTTCCCCTTCAGGTAATAGCACTGGCTTTTCTGGGTTGTGGAGGTACCAGTTTGTATACTTCCACTCCCATCAAGGATTATGCACTTGACCCAGGCTTGACTAGAAACAATCTGTTTCTAGGGCAGCTTTCTATTTCCTTTGAATGCTGAGCTATGAAACTGTGGTCTTGGGGTTGTAACCCAGTCAGCTGTAATACAATAAGCCTTCAAAAGGTGAAGAGATATAAAAAAAAAGAAAAGAAAAAAGGAACCACATATAGTAAAACAGGTGTACTAGTTAATAATGCAGATTTTGTAACCAAAGAAAATACAATAATTTCAAGAGAAACATCAAAAGTGCTTTACTCAAAGTAATGTCCATCACTAGCTACACATTTCCCCCATCTTTCAGGTAATTTATGGATACCGTCCCAATTGAACTTTTCTTGTTTTGAGGCAAACCATTCAGAGACCCAATTTTCCACTTCTTCGTACGTTTTGAGTGCTGCTCAGAAAGTGCGTGTGCAATCAATCAGAACAAGTGGTAATATGAAGGAGCAAGGTTTGGTGAATATGGCAGGTGGGTTAATACTTCCCAGGCAAGATCTTTTAACGTGCCTTTAACTGGTTTTGAAGTGTGTGATGGTGCATTATCATGAAGCAAAATTACTTTGCCATGTCTTCTGGAACATTCTGGATGTTTTATGATCAAAGAGTGGTTCAAACTGATTATTTGTTGTCAGTAGTAATCAGTATTAATGGTTTCACCTGGTTTTAGAAGCTCATATACAACATACATTCCTGATCCCACCAAACTCAGAGCATTGTCTTCTTTCCAAAGCGATTTGGCCTTGCAGTCAATGTTGATGGTTGACCTGGATCAACCCAGGATTTTGTGCATTTGGGATTCTCAAAATAAATTCACTTTTCATTGCGTCACAAATTGATGCAAAAAAGACTTTCTTTCATGCCGTTGAAGCAACATTTTACTGATGACTTTTCAGTTTTCTATTTGTCTTTGTTCAGTTGATGTGGCACCCATTTTCCTTCCTTTAAAATCTTTCCCATTGCTTGTAAATAATCGGAAATTGTTTGCTGAGCAACGTTTAATCTTTCTGCAAGTTGTTTCTGAGGTTGACATACATCTTCATCCAATAATGCTTGTAATTGTTGGTCTTCAAACTTTTTCGGTTGACCTGGACGTTCTTTGTCTTTCACATCAAAATAACCACTTTTAAAGCATTTAAACAAGTGTTCACAAGTATCTTGAGATGGAGCATGTTCAACATAAGCTTCCCGAAGTATATGATAACTTTCAGCAGCACTTTTCTTCAAAATAAATTAATGAATTAAACTTCCCACAAAAGCTCCCTTTTTGGCACAAAATTAGACATTTTTAAGCATAAAAATATCTATGATATTAACACCTTCAGCAAATTTGACATATGAAGTTTTGAAGCTTGCTGTCAATACAACAAAATAGCATACATATCAAATTGCACATATATATATATACACACATATATATATACATATATATATATATATATATATATATATATATATATATATATATATCAACATATGTGTAACACCATCTATTGAAAAAAAATACACATTGTTAACCAGTACACCTGGTAGACACTGGGCATCTTTTAACCTAGGCTACACTGAGGCCTGCTACACCATATTTTTTCCATGTTTGATAACTGAAGCATATAAATCCTTCTTTATGACCATTTGAACTGGGTTCATATCATGTGAAGGCAAGAATACTGATCCAAACATGCCTGTATATGAATGGACACTGCTAGGACTGGGTATCCAGAGCTGTACTGCAGTGCCGTGCAAAGCAGGTGTCATCCCTATCTTCAGAATGTTAACACACTTATATGGGAGATAGAAGATGAACAAATAAAACAAATAGTTAATGACAAATAATAACATGTTAAGAAAATTAGCATGGTATTGGGATAGTAAAAAACAGGAACATGCTAAACTCAGGGAAGGTCTCATTAAGAAGGTGTTAGACTTCACAGGTGTGCACAAAGTAACTTTAAAAATAATATAATGTGTTCATTTAGATCCTTTTCAAGTGTAGTTCTAGTCTTTTAAATAGTTTATTGCTTTTTCTGATTAGTAACAGCAATATTTCCAATAATAACTAGCATTTATTGCCTACTATACTACAACTGGATGCATTTTATATCTCTTATCCTATGAAACCTTAAAAATTCTATGGTAAACAAAGTCTGGGGTTTCAGCCTCAGAGAATTCAAAAGAAACACAAAAGAGAGCAACATCTTCTTAAAAGTTTTGCTGTTCCGTCTACTGTAATTACTACAATTAAGGGAAAGAGGCATAAAAGACAGTGTCACTGTCTTTCTTTCTTTTTTTTCTTTCTTTCCTTTCTCCTTTATCTTTTCATGACTGCATTTAAACTACGGCAAAATATATTTAAACAATGGCTGAGGAAAATCTGAGTTTTCCTAAGTTACACTTAAATCCACAGAGCCCTTCCTGTGTCAGTAATGAGTTCAATTTGGGGGAGACAGTGTTTCAGCTTGGGTGGCCAAACCAAATATTCTTAGAAGCTTGCTGGATGGGATGTCATTAACTGCAAAAATCTATTGCAAAACTCAAGGTTACAGCTAAGGCAATGCAGAGCCCTGGGCTGCCAGGGAGAGAGGCAACTCACAGAGGACTTTAAGATGAGCACACTGTGCCAACCAAAGCAGAAGTCTTTAGTATTGCTTTCCCCATAATCTCAAATCATTAGAGGCTTTAAGGTTATATTTATTACTCAGCTTGTGAGATGCAGCCAGTGAGCTTGGGGGGAAAATGTGTTAGTCATTGATTCCATCACTCTTACTGTGACTATTTGAAGTCCTCACAGGTAGGAGGTCTTTTCTGAAATTATTTTTCCCCATGAGCCTCTCAAACCATTTATTTCATTTCTTAAAGGCAAGGTAACAAGGAACTCATCACTGTACATCTATATTGTCACATCTATTGGCCTCTTTGATAAAACCGCCACAAAAGAAGAAAGTGCCCCCACAAATGTGTCAATGGTTTAAGAGGTGTCTTGTAATACTTTAACGTTTTATGATAGGAGCCGATTTTTCCAATTGGTCTTGACCTAAATATCCATTTATCTATTATAGTGCTTTAAGTACACTCTTACTAAGTACCAGGCAAGAAAGAGTAAGTGCACTATCTCCTTTTAGCTTCACAGTGAGCATGAGGTAGGTATTATCATTATCTTCTCAGATGAGGAAACAAAACGTTAGCCAGGATGACCTTCGCTACAAGGATACACAGTTATCAAATGGGGACCAAGCATTTGAGCCCAGGAAGTCCTGAGTCCAGATGTAATCCAATATGCTACCAACTACCTATTGAAAGACTTACACAGATCTGTCTGCATCCAAAAAGGAAACATGTTGCCTACTACATGTGTGTATACAAAATACAAATCTCTTATAGAATTGTATATGTATAAGTTCTTGGGAATGTAGAAGTTTATTGATGCTTACATATCCCAATTAAATAAAACTGGAATTTTAAACACATGATTACGCTCATTTGATCAAATGCTCACTGGTGAGAAGAACAGATAGTGGAACTGAAAACATGTACACTCTAAATGCATGTTCACCAGTAGCTACTTTCTCACCTGGGGCCTCAGTGCCTGTATGTGTAAAATGAGGAGGTAGACAGGACTTCAGGTTCTAAAACCTAAGTATAAAATTTTAATTTATCTCATAACTGGGCACCCTTTCAGTCCTATTTCCAAATAGTAAAGGAGTAATGCTGTAGGGGATTAAGTTGTATCTATTCATACATTTTATGAATATGAGGATATGTACCCATATTAAATGCCAACGTTATCGCACATATTAGAAATGGTTTCTATAAACAAGTAAAATAAAGGTGATAAAAGTTGCCTCTATTAGAAAGAGTAAGAAACAAGGAACCAACTTAGGATTCCATTTCTTTTAGCTTACTGAATTTTAGGTTTGTTTACTATGTGCCAAACACAATTTAAAATTAAAGTAATAATTTTAAAGTTATTGCTTTAAAGCAAAGGAAGAAAGGGGTCTCTGCAGGGAAAGGTTTCTCCCTAGAGTTTGCCTAATACTGATTAACACTAGTTTTTTGAAATGTTAATTAGTTTTGAGCTTAACAGCTCGTCGTTGTCTAAGTGGGCATGGAGCAAAACTTTTTCAAAGTTTGGGCTAAGGAGTATTTAACTCCTTAATGCCAAAGACTGGCCATTTACTCCATTGCTCGCCACTGAACCATGAGAATGCCTGGACTGATTAGTGTGGTGATTAGGAGGCTGACATTAGGACTAGAACCACTTGTCACTTGCTTACATGGACAATACCTAAAAAATGCTTCACTTTTATCAGTGTGAAGCATTCCCTTTAGTGGTATTATGGAATGAATACTTTTAAAACTTTCATAGACTATGAATAGGTTTAATGCAATATATATATATATATATAATGTTTTGAAATGACATCTAAAATTACTATATTTTCATGATTTTTTGTCATTAATTGGTATTATGGTAGAAAATAGAGCTAAATAGAGCTTTTTGTTTCTTATCATATATCTTAGAGACCATATTTATGACTCCTTCAAAATGTGTGCAATGTAAATTTCACACAGCCCTATTGCTTCTCAATAGAATAAAACACTCCTAAAAGAACATTCACTAAAAATATCATGAAAGGGAATGCTTATGGGGAAATATGGTTTTATAGAAAACAGTTACACTCTGAATAAGACAGTGGAAATGGGAAAAAGAAATACTTGCTTTACTCAGAAATGTTTATTAAGAAAAAATGTTCATATGTCTAAATGAGTGTATGCACGATTCAGCGTTATTTACTCCATTTTATAGGAAAAGAGATTTTAGAAATTTGCTTAAAGTCTTTGAACTCAGTGACAGAGTTTGTATTTGAAAATGCTCTTTCTATGACTATAATCATTGTTTTATCTGTCTTTATTATTACCTAAGCATACATTACTAGTTCTTTGTTGTTTCCTTTAACATTTGATGTAACTCAATTTCTTTAACCATACTTGAAACAAGAATTTATTATTACACAAACTGTAAACTCTAAATGAAATGTAGCATTCCATTGTATAATATTCTAAAGAATTTTTAAGTATTAAACTAAGAAAAACTAATGAGATATTTAAAAAATAAATGATATTATTACACTATAGTATAAAACTGAAAGACAAATAAGCCCAGGTGAAAAAATTTTGAGAAATATCTTAATACTGGGAAGGTGCAGAGTGTTACCTAAGGACACTGGTATTAGGAAAGAAAGGAATGACCACAGTATAGTTCTTATGAGAGAGGTATGTGCAGAAGACTATTCTATCAGAATTCTATCAGTCAAGAATGTGCTGAAAGAGCCATGACTGGAAGAGAAAGAGGGAAACCAGACACAGGGCTGTAAAAGGAAAGCAGTCATGAAATGAAAAGGAAAGAATGAATCTTAGAGATGTCACAAGAAAAATCCCTTATTTATTTTTTAACAGTAGCTTTTTAACATAAGCATTCTTTTTTAAAATATATATTTTTATTGACTTTAGAGGAAGAGAGAGGGATAGAGAGAAACATCTATAAGCTGCCTCCTGAACACTCCCCGCCAGGAATCCAGCCCGCAACTGGGGCATGTGCTCTGACAGGGAATCAAAATGTGACCTCCTGGTTCATGGGCCAACACTCAACCACTGAGCCACACCTGGTGGGCTAACATAAGCATTCTTAAAATGTTGTTTTTCCTTTCTTAAAAAAATCACATGAAGTGAATCATTAGTGTTTGTAGATCCTGTGTGTAAGCCTTTTTAAAAATTTTAATTTTGGCATTATTATTTTATTTTCTCCAGTTCTTCCAGTCTTTTGATTCCATCTATTTGTGGTTCTTTTATTTTGTAGATATTATACATTGTTTGTTACTGTAGAATTCTGTGCTTGCATTTCTCTCTACTTGCATTTTTTTTCTCAGCCTTCTTTGATATTTTGATGGATATGTTAATATTTTATTTTTTTATAAAGCATTAATAAAGATGCTACAGAATCTGAACCAAACATAAGGCTAGGCCTACAGAGCTCAGCAGAGCAGATGGCAGTCAAAGATGAAGAGACTTGCCCTAGCTGGTTGGGCTAAGTGGATAGAGTGGCAGCCCTCACACTGAAAGGTCCTGGGTTTGATTCTGCTCAAGGGCAAGGACACATACCTCGGTTGCAGACCAGATCCCTAGCCCCAGTCAGGGGTGGGTGTGGGAGGCAACTAATTGATGTGTCTCTCTCACATCAATGTTTCTCTTTTTCTATCTCTCCCCTCCCTTTCTACACTCTCTAAAAATCAATGGAAAAATATCCTCGGGTGAGGATTAACAACAACAACAAAAAGATGAAGAGACTTTCTGGAACAAGCTCAAACTCTTCTTCAGGAATCACTCCAAGCTGAGATGCTTAGCAAAAGGAAAATAAGCAAACAATCCTCCATAGAGTCCCATGATTATGTTACTTAAGCTTCCCCAATCTTGTCAATGAGTTTACAAACCACATTATATTGTGGCAAGCTGTTACTTAAAACAAGTCTATTAATGTCCAAACTTTTCAGCAGAAGTTGGAATGGGAAAACCATTACAATTATCAAGTTACTTGATTATCTAAGCTATAACTTGAACACCACATTAAATAAATAGAAGTTTTCTAAAATACCTTCTTAATTTATACCAACCCTATATAATAAAACCCTAATATGCAAATGACCGAATGGCAGAATGACTGGGGGAACAATGGGTCACTGACCACCAGGAGGCAGACACTCAATGCAGGAGCTGCCCCCTCATGGTCAGTGCACTCCCCCAGGGGATGCATCGCTCAGCCAGAAGCCGGGCTCACAGCTGGCAAGCGCAGTGGAGCGGCAGTGCTAAGGAGCAGCGAGCCGAGCAGTAAGGAGCACGGGGTCCCAGACTATGAGAGGGATCCCGGACGGTGAGAGGGATGTCTGCCTACTGGCTTAGGCCCGATCCCCTGTGCCCCCAGTGCATGAAATTCGTGCACCAGGCCTCTAGTTAAATATATTAGCCCATAGTTTATTGGGTTTAAAATAATATAAAGACCTGCTAACAACATACTAGCAAATCTATATAAAGGCAGAGACACACATGTGTGTGTTTGTAAAAGAGTAGTTTATGCATAATTTTGTAATTATTTAAGTATTCTTTTGACTTTACAAAGTTCTTTAGAGCTCTCATTTTTTAAAATATATTTTATTGATTTTTTACAGAGAGTAAGGGAGAGGGATAGAGAGTTAGAAATATCAAAGAGAGAGAAACATTGATCAGCTGCCTCCTGCACACCTCCTACTGGGGAGGTACATGCCCTTGACCAGAATCAAACCTGGGACCCCTCAGTCCACAGGCCGACACTCTATCCACTGAGCCAAACCAGTTAGGGCATAGAGCTCTTATTTTTAAACAAATATTTAAACTGACTTTATTATCCTCAATGGATATTTTCTGATTATCCTTATATTTACTATCATCAGAACCAAGTATATATGTAATGAGAAGTCTTTGCTGTCAGTCAAAGCCTAGTCAGAGTACAGGCTCTGTGACCTTAGACAAGTTACTTTGCTCCTCCGATCACCATCTGTAACAGAAAGATAATAGCATGGATTCTAAAAATGCAAATGAGGGAGAAGCCCTGCATGCAGAGGTGTTAGGGGATTGTATGCTGTCTGTCTAGGATAAGGCTGCCCACTCTCTCCTAAGACAGGGACTTTCATCATCCAGAAAGTCACTAATCTGCTGTCCAACTTGCTTTTCTCAACACTTCCAAAGTAGATTAATATTAGAATGCACTTGTATTTTCCAAATTCATGAAACTTTGAACAGATTTATGCAATTAATTAAAAAAAAACAATTTATTAATTTACAATGATACTAATAGTTATAGATCCCAGGCAGAGGAGGCCAGGCTATTCTTTTACTGTCTACAGATAAAAAGTGAAGGAAAACAGTTATTGGGCAATATTGTTTTTGGTAATATGGAATCAAAGCAAAGGGGATAAGGCTGATCAAGTGTTTTAACATCATCATGCTTAGAGAGTAGCTAACACTGTGGAACACTTATTATGTGAATTAAGCATTTCATGTAAGTATTAAATGAGCTAATTCACAAGAACCCTTGTATGAAGTCCTAGTATTTTCATTTTAAAATGAAGAAATAGGTACAGAGTGGTTAATTAACTTGGTTAGGATCACAAAGCCAGGAACTGGCAGAGGGGAAACAATCTGGCCAATGGAGCCTAAATTCTGTTTCTGTTAGATAGAATAAATTTATCTTCTGGAAAATTTAAGTACTGCCAATCTTTGCCCATAATTTTCATTTTCCAAATTCCTATTATTGACTCAGGCTCTCTAAGAAAGTGACATTTAAACCCATATCTGAGGAAAAAGAAAGCAACAATCACACAAATATTCAGGAAAAAGCACTTTAGGAAAGAAAGTAATAAGTGCAAAGTTTGGGTACAAAAAGAGTAGAGCAAAGAGGAGTCCATTTTAGGTGTATTCATCTATTTGACTGATTCGCAGCCAAATGCTACAGACCGGGAACCACTCTCTTCTTGGCATAACTCCAGTTTGATTTCAGTATTTCACTCTTAGGAAATTCATGTTTTCTGGTTGCAGGTTCAGGGTGGTTGTGTATTTGGGGGAAAAAGAGGCAGGGCAGGATAGTAGTTTAAAATATATAGGTGTTGGCATCACATCCAGTTAGAATCCTGGCTCTACCACTTACTAGCTCTATAAGTTTGGGTTTATTATTAATTTTTCTGAATTTAGAAATTTCTCACTATAAAATTGAGAAAATATCAACCTCAGAGTATCAATGTAGGATAAATTTAAATAACCCACATAAATGTCTGAGTTTAACACCAGATGCATAGTGTTCAATATAGGGTAGTTAATCTTTCTACATGTGTATACTGTGTAACTAGCTCCCTCTTTTTCTCATGAATTTGCTCCTGCATCTTCAAACTTCCTTTTCCTATTGTGTCATTTCCATAAACATTCAGAATCATGAGCATTTTAAACAACTATTTACAAATGAATGTATTTTAAACAAATATATCCTAAAGGGACCTCTTAGGCCCTACCTCAACCTCCAGCTATAACTTACTTCTTTGCTACCATTGAGATAAGTGGTTTTTAGTTTCATTGATTTTCTCTGTTTTCCTGTTTTCAATTTTATTGACTTCTGATCAAATTTTAATCCTTTCTTTCCTTCTTCTTGGTTTAGCATTAAATTGCTCTTGTCTTCCTCTAGTTTATGGTAAAAGCTAGGTTATTAATTTTAGATCTTTTCCTGTATGTAATAGAGTATATGCATTTAGTGCGATACATTTACCTTTAAGAACTGCTTTCACTGAATCCCAGAAATTTGGTAAGCTGTATATTGATTTTTATGTAGCTATAATTATTTTAAAATTTCTCTTGAGACATCTCCTTTGATCCACCAAAGTCTGGATGTCACCAATAAAGAAGCAAAGAACATGATTTTATAATTTAATAACCCACAATCCCAAGACATGTTAACAATAGCCCACTATGATTGAAAATCAGTTGAAACAAACAAAAAAACCTAAAAAGCTCCACAAAAGACTTTAGACCTAAAAAAGGTAATAATGAGATAAGAAGGTATTTAATAGAATTTTAAAAATTAAGCAAGATATTGCTGAATTTTAATAAAGAAAAAGATTTAAAAAATGACAAGGCATATGTAACTACATGATATTTTTGCCCAAACATTTAAATTTAATTTAGTCATGAGGAAACAATCAGATAAAAGTAGATTGTTCATCATTGTATAACATTCTACAAAACAGTCTTTGATGCTTCAAAAATAGTAATGCCATAAAAGGCAGGAAAAAAAGATGAAGTTTGGGGTTCCTCAACCTCAGTACTATTGCATTTCGGACTGGACAATCCTTTGTTGTGAGAGACAGTTTGTACATTGTCGGATGTTTAACAGCATCTCCAGTCTCTCTCCCCACCTTCCATAAACTGTGATGACCAAATATGTCTGTGAACATTGCCAAAAGTCTCAGAGGACAAAACTGCCCCCATTGAGAAACACTACTCTAGTGTAAAGATACTAAAGAGAAATGACAACCTACTGCAATTATGTCCCTTGACTATATCTGAAAGAAAAGAGTTTAAAATTTAAAATTTGGATACATTTGGAAAATCCTGAATATTGATTGTAAAGAAAATAATATTGTATTAATTTTAATTCCTTGGGTTTTTGGGATAATACATGCAGAATTCTTGAGAGGTAAAATAAGATAATATAAGTACCTGCACTTCTGACCAACTGGCTATAACTCAGAGGTGCCTATGACCCTCTGGTTTAGATTAATTTACTTGAGTAGTTTATATAACTCAGAAAAACATTTTACTTACTAGATTACCAGTTTATTATAAAGGGCTGTAACTCTGGGACAGCCATATGGAAGATGCACAGGGCCAGGTATAGGCACACCTCAAAGATATTTCAGGAGGGTTCAGGCATACCTTGGCAATATTAAAGCAAGTGGTAATCCTTTTGCTGGTGATCCTTTTTTTGTTAAAAAAAAAAAAAAAAAAAAAAAGCAACATCTGTGAAGCACAGTAAAGCTAAGCACAACAAAGCAAGGTATGCCTGTGTAGGAAAAGGGCCCAGAATTTCTTTGCCCTCTTCAGGGAACCACAGTCCCTGAGAACTTCTATACATTCACTAACCCCAAAGCTCTCCAAGCCCAGTCTTTTGGATTATATGTATGTAGGCTTTATTATACAGTGGGGCCTTGACTTATGAGTTTAATTCGTTCCGAGACCGAGCTCGTTAAGGAGCTCGTTAACTCAAATTACTGTCAACTCAATGCAAAAAATCTGCCCAGAGACAGCTGGTATCTCAAAAAACTCGTTAGTCGGGACACTGGTAAGTCAAAGCCCCACTGTATAAGCATGATTGATTAAATTATCAGCTACTGTCAATCAATTCCACCCCCAGCCTTCTAATCACAATGTTAGTTCCCTGGTGACCAGCCTCATATTTAGGAGTTTTCCCAAAATCACTGCATTAACATAAACTCAGGTGTGGTTGAAAGGTTTTGTTTTGAATAGCAAGATGCCTCTATTGATCTCATCATTTAGGAAATTTCAAGTGATTTAGAAGCTCTGTGCCAGAAACCAGGGACAAAAAACAAATATATATTTCTTATTATAAATCACAATATCACATTCAGGAAAAAGAAGACCCATGCTAGAAACATATGCAAGAAAAAGAGAAGGCATTGAAAATGATAATTTGTAAACAAATTTGGTTATTAATATAATATTTGTGGAATCAGAAAAGATAAGATTAAAACATTGAACAACAATATTATGTAAAATGCATGGGGGTATATAAAATTAAAATATCCTAACATTCCCATATTGCATTGATGAAGAACAATGTTATTGATTTATTTTACAGTTTTTAATTTAAATGTGGATGTTGCAATTTTTAGAGATATCACTAAAATAGTAGAAATAGACACAAAACTGTTTAAATAGTAAGTAAAAACTAATTAGCTACATTTCATAAAATTAACCAATCCAATAGACAGCAAAAAATAAAATACCCTAAATAATACCAGACAATTTAGAGAAGTAAAAAAGAACAAGGTTTTATAATGTAAATAACAAAATGTAATTAGACTAAACACTCCAGAAGAAGGATAAAGTTTGGGTTAAAAAATACCCCTCACCCTTCTATATGCTTATAGAAAAAGATGAATTTAAACATAAAGATATAGAAAATAGGAAGCAAGATGAATAAAATTATGTGTACCAAGCAAATATTAACATAAGGAGAGCTAACAGAGCTATATAGTACTCTCAAACCAAAACATATTTGAAGTAAAAAGCATTGTGAGTTAAAAAAATGTCATTATGCACTTCAAAATGTTTAACTAGAAAGATACAATAATTCTTAAACTAGTGTGAAACTAAATCTAGATTCAAAATACACAAAACAATTCAAACAAAACGGATGGTAAAATATTATTAAATCCAACATGGTAGAAGGAGATATGAACACACCTCTCCTTGAGAAGTCAAACAGATCTAAGAGTTAGGAACAACATCATGTAATTCAGGGGTCCTCAAAGTTTTTAAACAGGGGGCCAGTTCACTGTCCCTCAGACAGTTGGAGGGCCGGACTACAGTTTTTAAAAAAACTATGAACAAATTCCTATGCACACAGCGGTAGCAAAAACACCCGGTGGGCTAGATAAATGTTTTTGGCGGGCCGCATTGGGCCGTAGTTTGAGGACCCCTGAATAGATCCTAGGCTAAGCACAACATTGCCTGCAAAAAAACAAGAGCTGAAGATACACTTTCCTCTCCACCCCTCCCCCCACCTCCACCAGCTCCACCACCAAGATATGGGAAAGATTTATAAAACTTGATCATATACTAGGCCAATAGCAATTCGAAAGGCATTTAAAATAATTGATAACATACAGACTGCAATGCTTTGCCAATACAAATTAGATTATAAATCAGTGAGGATAAAAAAACAACAACCGTAAAATGTTAGAAATTAAAAAACTACTGAAGTATCAAAGGACAAATTGTAATGAAAATTAGAAAATATTCAGAAGTGAAAAATATGAAATACAGAAAACTTGTTGAAAGCAGGAAAGGGAAAACTATTTAAATATTTATATTAGAAAATTTAAATGTGAAAATAAATTAGGCAAGAAGTTAGAAAAAGAAAAGTAATGTAAAGAAAGTAAAGAAAAATAAATAATAATGATACTAATAAAATAGAAATTCTGTAGTAAATAGAATCAATAAAGTCAAAACCACTTCTTTGAAAAGGATAATAAAATACAAAAACTCCTGGAATCCAGGGGAAAATAAAGACACAAATACACAATATTTAGAGTGTGAAATTTTAGCTGCCATAGAAATTAAGAGTATCATGAAAACATTTATGCCAAAATGTTTAAAAATGAAGTAAAATGGGCACATTCTTAGAAAATTAGAAATTATTATATCAGACTCCCAGAAGAAATAAACATTTTGACTGCTATGGTAACAGAATACATAGTTGAAAATGTTCCCGTTTGAGGAGACATGTGCTCTTAACAGTGGTTCTCAACCTTCTGGCCCTTTAAATATAGTTCCTCATGTTGTGACCCAACCATAAAATTATTTTCGTTGCTACTTCATAACTGTAATGTTGCTACTGTTATGAATCGTAATGTAAATATCTGATATGCAGGATGGTCTTAGGCGGCCCCTGTGAAAGGGCCGTTCGACCACCAAAGGGGTCGCGACCAACAGGTTGAGAACCGCTGTCTTAGAAGACCTCTCTTAGTAGGCAGACAAAACAAGGGAAAGGAGGTAAACTGAGGATATGGTCTCAAGCAAAGTCTAATCTTACCTTCATCCTGAGTCGAAACTTGACAACATAATCACAGAGCAGCGTCTTGAAATGGAGGAGGACTGCCTTTTGTACCTGAAGGTTTATTGGCTAATCTTGCTGAGGGCCTCGTTTCCTAGGCATCTCCAGGTGAGATGACTTGGCTGTGGTCGGCTGAGGGCAGATCCTCCTCCAGGCCGCAGGTGCAAACCATTGGGTCCAGCACTCCAGCAGCAGGTGGTAAACCAGCCCATAAAGGGGATGTGAGCAGAGCACTACAAATATGTTGGAGAGATTTGCACCACTTGAGGTCTTCTCAAAGCTCACAAATGCAGACGTTTTTAATTCCACTGTCTGTGCGTCTCACTGCTGAGCATTAGATAAAAAAAAGTAGAATGCAAATAAGTGTAGTGTTGTGTTAATGAAGGTATATACAAAATACATGATGATATAGGAGATGTAGCCAGATTTCTTCAATTGTAACCACCATAAACACGTGAGTTCTGCTAATATTATAATCAGTGCTTCAGGAAAGAGAGCCTGTGGAAAGAATTCCACCTCAACTTGAATGATCTCAAAGGCCTCTCTGAAAAGTCTTCACTACCCTTCCTGGCGCTTTGCTAACCTAATGTGTTCTCAAGCTTATATAGTACAAGACAGGCATTCCCTAATATCTGTGGGGGAAATAACTGGGCATCTCTAATCATCTGTGTACGCAGGGCTTCTCAAATGTGATCCATTATCATGCCAAGCCAGGCCCTGGACTGGAAGTTCTCAAACACCACGCTCTTCAGCTAGGGTTCAACATTAAATGGCATGCCTAATTCTCCCAGTTTTTCTATCTGTTTCTCCAAAGTAAAGTTATTACAAACAGCCAGGGGGCTCCATTTAAGCACATGGTTGCGTGGAAAATGTATCTGTTTCTGTACTGTATCTATACTGGTTTTCATGAATATTTGAACAAAAAGCAGGCAACAGTAAAGGAATCTATCCTAAGATCAGGCTTAATGTCCAACATTACATTGCCAGTCTCAAGGTGGCATTTTGGCATAAAACTCAATTTTCTTTTAGAATAATTTGCATTGGGATTATGGGCTAAATGTTCTCAAAGTGTCTAAGCTATAATTCTTTATGAGACTGCACTTTGGCATTTAACTATAGCGTATGCAAGCCTAACTTACATGCTCATTCTTTATTTTTGTCCAAATTCTCTTTCTACACAATGCCAGCCAACTTTTAATGAAAAGCATTGCTTCATGACATAATTTACTTGCTGTGTGCAATTTTTTTCTAGAGGGATTTTTGCTTTACATTAAATATAAACCAAAATGTTGCTAAGACCTCTGCCATTTATTAAAATCCTCTTTGTAAACCTCCAATCTTCCAAACACCCAACCCTATGCAAAGATAAAATGGTAATAAATCTAACTTGCGTTGTGCCATGCTATAATAACTGTTTAGCCTACACAGAATTACCTTCTGTTGTATGAGGCTTATATTTCAAAGTCCATTGGATTTGCGCCTTTTGTGGCAAACTACACAATGCTGAAACAAAGCACAAGACAAAGAGAGAAAGAGAGAGACAAGAAAAGAATTGTTGGGGAAAAATAATTAGGGGAAACTGGTGGAGGAAGAGAGGAAAGTAAGGTTACTAGAAACTGCAGAAGCTGCATTATCTGTTTATAATGTGGCTATAACACTACATTGGTCAGCAACTATAATGCAAAAGGTAATGTGCAAGAGTTTTAGATGCTTTTTAGAACTATAAAGGGAGTGTGAGTGGATTTTAAACATTTTGATTAGCACCACAAAGATTTTAATGCTTTATTTAAACAGTTTGCTATGGGGCAAACACATTTGGTAGACAAGTAAAATGAAAGCACGGGCATCAGTTTCTCTGTTTTCTATTAAGTAATGTTGCGAAGTAAGCAGAAGTTGGATTCAGATATCAGATAATTATCTCCACACTGTGTGTCACAGTAAATAATTTTAATTGGTTTAACTTCAGGGACCATTACTGGCCTAATTAGAAACATGAAAAGGCTACAAGTATTAGGAAATATCCTGCAGGAATGAGAACATTAGCAATTCTGTCAAGCCATTTTAAAAATAAGTACACAGTAGCAGCCACATTTCAGTGAAAGGCAGGGTACTTGAAAGGTGCTTTTAGGAAAACAGTGCCTGTGAGTCTGTAATCAGAGATCTGTAATGGGAAGCATAGAGATTGGGTAGCAGGCTGACATGTATACTATTACTGTGTTAAAAACATACTAATCTTGTTCTGATTGCTGTTTTTAAAAGATACAGGTTAACATTTTCAAAGTAAAGGAATAATCATTGAGGTTGGGTAAATCCTTATTGAGAATATGTTGACTTTACTGAAAGGCAAAAGGCCCTTTGAGTAAAATAGGTTTACCCAAGTACCTTCCCCAGGTTGGGTACTGGCATTGAGTGAAGGGTTGCCCTTCAGGTTCACCATGATCTTCTTTACCTCGGTTTTCTGAGTCATGAGAAAGAAATGGGTATTGTTCTTTGAAGCATATGTATACATTATACACACTGCACTGTGTGTGACATAGTTCACATTTAGAAAATGGCTGTATTCTGAATGAAAAGTGAGATATGTCCATTTAGGAAGCGATTATGAGGTAAAATACCTCCGAATTCAAACAATAAGATCCTTACATCATATGAGATAACAAGAATGCCATATCCAGTATTATCAAGAACTTCTACTCAAAGTACAATTATTTAGTACAATTTTGTTCTTTTAATTTGTAATCTAGATTTTAGCTTCCATTTTCTGAAATTGCTGATGGTAAATTTGACTGACTATAATACTCAGGATATGAAGATTTTAAGTGAACTATCCAAGCTTAAAGTTAGCAAATCAACCATGTTTTTAGGTAGTTTTATTTATTTGTTTGTTTTAAATGCAAAAAAAAATATATAGAAACTAAATAGGAAAGGGAAGGCATGTAAACTATACGTCATTTTACAAAAGTATCTATATATAAAAGCGTAGCGACTATTTGACCATTCAACCAGTAGCTATGATGCACACTGATCACCAGGGGACAGGCGCTCAATGCACAGGCATGGAAACATGGAACAGAGTGATGAATCTCAGAGGGAAGGGATGAGGGGGGAGGGCGAGAAGAGATTAGCCAAAGATCTTATATGCATATTAGAGGCCTGGTGCTTGGGGTCCCTTGGCCTGGCCTGCAGGAATTGGGCTGAAACCAGCAGCCCAACATCCCCTGAGGGTCCTGGATTATGAGAGGGTGCGGGCCAGGCTGAGGGACCCCACCAGTGCATGAATCCATGCATCAAGCCTCTAGTACATTTATAATTTTATACCTTTGGTATTTTGGCTCACTGTCAAATATATCATTATTAATATAAGTGAGTAATTAAAATATTAAGAAAACTAGTACTTCCAACAAAATTTGTCAGACAAAAATATATGCCTGTGTAAGAAGCTACATCAGACACTCCCATGCATATGCTCACAGACCCACACCTCACAGACACATATTTATTCACAAAGAAAATCCCATTTCTACAGTCTGTGCTTTTACCCTGAATGACCTAAAATTATGCCACCAGATATCATAATTATCTTTTTAATATTTATGTGTCTTGAAAATTTGGCAAATTTGATATAAATATGATCATTTAGAATAACATTTTCTTCAACAAGATTATAACAAATTATCTTTGTCTTCACAGAAGACTATATAATGTATGCAAACAAATAAGATGGAGATAACTCATGTGAAATAATTTTTAGCTACAAAACAGATTAATTGCTTGTAGGTTTATTAAGGGAAACACACACACAATTGTTGATCATTATAAAATAATACATACTGTCGGCCCACCAAGCACATGTTCCATATTTCAAATATCTCCCAAATGGAGAAGAGGGTGGGAGGATGAGGGGAAGAATAAAAAATGTGGTTGCTTGTACAAATATACATGCTCATATACGTACACAAACATGCACACATATGTTCATACATTTCAGCTCTACCCATCTGTTCCAAAAATAGTAGTCTGGAAAATTTGTACCCATATATCCTGCTCTCAGAGTAAGGATACACATGAGGACACATTTTTCTAGGACCCAACTTACTGAGGAAGAGAAAATACTTCAGGACCCTTCATTCTTTTAAGCCACAGACCCTTTTACAAAGCAGCCTTAACATATCCATTTACTTCTCAAAATACCAGACTTATCCCTTGGAGTTTGCGATTACTTCCTCTGATATCTTTTTACACAAAATACACCATCTGACCCTACATTCAGAGACCCAGGTAAAGGAATAAAGATGCAGATTGTGGTATGGCTTCGATTTATGAAATTTTTTTCTAAAATATTGAGAGGATTTGGGGGAGAAAGCAACAACATTCCATCACATGTTTCACCCTATTTTTTAATCATTTCTCTTTATATATATATATGGCTAATCATTTTCATTATAAAAATAATGTCACAAATTCTTCAGACTATGCCCTTGAACTCAGAAAATATGAATTGTGAGGGGGAGTAAGCATGGCTTTTTGCTCTGACAGACCTTGTTTAGATGCTTGGCTTTATCTTTTAATACTCATGTCATTATTGAATATCATTTTTTAATCTTTAAAATGAAGATAGTAATTGAGTTGTAGGAAAAAAATGAAATAATGTTTATAAAGCACCAGGCTATAGCAATCTAAACAAAAGATTCCATTAATAGTATTATCCTGTGTTATCCCTTAAGAATCTGTGTTTGTTTGTTTTTTAATTTAGACATTATCACTAAGTGGTTGTAAAGGCCTTGCTTAAAGAGCACAGGTCAAGACACTAGATTCTTTCATTCTTCAAGGTAAGCAGGTTTTCCTATAAAACATCAAATCTGTGATAGGAACCCCACAATGATTCCTTCTCTTTGGTCACTGCTCCTCTTTCCAATCCTCATTAGGTCCTGCAATTATGCTCAAACAATGTGATCCCCACTTCCCATTTTCATCCTCTCTCAACCCGCTGCACATATCCCCAATCACAGGTTTGGGAGGGTGCAATAGGTCCAAGAGGAACAAATCAGAGTTCCTCTCCCAAACTCCCAACACCTGGCCAAACCTAATTAGCCGTGTATGGGGCTATCTCATGAAGGAATATGGTGGACCAAGAGAGAGAAAAAAGCAATCAGTTCCCTTCAGAAGCTGTTAGTGACTAAATTCTCCATTATGTCAAATGGTACCAGCAAAAGAAGCCTGTCAGCAAATTAGAGAAGGAAATGGTCAGAGAGGAGCCAATAAAAGATAGTGATGGCTCAAGTTCCCTAAGCTGTCCTGTTAACTGTGTTTCTGCACTTGTCCCTTTATTGCAAGCTTTAATACCACCACCACCCTCTTTTGGGTTTGTTTAGTTCATGCAAACAGAAGAATTTATAATTACATACTTCTATACTAAACTGTAGCATTAATATTAATAAAATAATTCTATAAGATGAAATTAGTTAAAAAATAACTTTGTAGTCCTTAGGGTAATTTCTACTACTTTCAGTCAGAGTAGTTTGTTTTGTACTTTGCTATCAAGTACCTATCGAAATAGAATTCTTAGACTAAAACAAAGGACCAATTGTCTTTAATGTAATAATGGAGTTATCTACTGGCTCCTTCCCATCCCTTCAGATCTGAAAACTTGGGGATCCTGATGGAACTTATAGATTTACATTGCTAATAATATGTTAAATCTTTAGGGTAGAGGTTAATAGTAGTGAAGTTTACTGCATGAAGCAATGAAACTTCTTAATTAAAGATTGTACTTGGATAACTATGTAAATGGAATTAAGTGGGAAACTACAAACTTTTCTGCTTCCACTATTCTGGTAAAAAATAATGGCAATAAATAATCAGAGTGCTACCCCTTACAGGCTTGCTTTTTATAAATTATTTTATTCATAGACTTTTCTCTAGAATCTCCTAGATTTTTTAAAATTCATAATTATTTCTTCCACATTTTACAACTAGCTTCTAAGATCCTGATTAGTCTTCTTGTGAGAACACCTTCCTAGAGTGCTGATTCTAAGACTTGATTGTGGATCATGGGTCACCTGTGAAGTTTGTTAAACATGTAGATATATGGACCCTACAGTGCAGATTATCTTTCAACATTTAGAAGGTCACCCAAGAATCTACAAATTTTTAACGAACACCTAGGTATTCTAATAAGTCCAGGAACATCACTGAAAAATATTGTTTTGTTTTTCTTTTGCTCATCAGAATGTTAAACATAGAGAACCTAACATAATGTGGTAAACACAAACATTTTTAACAATGATTTACCCAAATTATAACTGATTGTACTTAAAATTTTGACTATCAAAATGAATAAAGTTAATTGTTTGATTAGATGGAATTTCAAGCCATGTTACACATATTTTTATATGATACCTATTCATAACCTAAACAAAAATAATAGTAAAAATGTGCTTTAAAAATTATGAAATTATTGAATTGCAGGTAACTACATAAAGGCAATACTTATCTATGTTACTTTCAACTGAGTTGATCATATGTTAATTTTTAAAATGAGATATTTATATTTGGTCTAAAACTTTGAAATAAAATTATTAGGTCCATTGTAGTAAGTACAAGATTCTGATGTTACTACTATCATAATCATGATACAAATTAACAACTGAATTTGTGTATATTTTATGAAATATCAAATAAAAGATAGTGCTTGTTTTTCATTATCAATGGATGATTCCCATTCCTAAAGGAATTTATTTAAATCATTTTTGGTAGTGTCTATATTATTATAATGAATTGATAATACATTTATCAGGGATACACACAATAAGAGTCTACTGTGGCCTGGAAATGTCATAGAGGGTTCATGAAAGGGTTGGGGCTTGGGCTGCATATTTAAAAAAAAACTATAAGCATATGCTATTTGGTGAGGGTAGTGAAGAGAAATGACCAAAAAAAGGTATAAAAGAGCAAGGTTTACTTGAAAGACTGTAAATAGATAGAATTAACTGAAAGAAAACAAATGGGTACACTTGAAAATTTAGGAGTGAGCCAAATTATGAAGGGTCCAAATGCAGGGTTAAATGCTTTGGTTTTATACTCCATGCTTGAAGATTTCAAGTATGGGAGTGAGTTATGATGTTTCAGATAAATAAGTCTGATGTTATGATAAAAGATAACTTACAATATGAAAGAAAAGAAAATTAGAAGAATTATTTAGACCTTTATTTTTATAATACAAATGTGAGATCATAGGGATCAAATGTAAGATCATGATAAAGAAAAGGAAGGTATGGCTATAATGAAGAAATGTAATTGATATTAAATTGGATAACAGAGAGAAATAAAAAAAAAGTAAAAGAAGACACAGGAATGGTTTACATGAGAGACTATGAAAATAAAGAAAACCTTACCACAAATAGAGAATACAGTACTGGGGTCAGACAAACTAGGCTTTGACTTGTTTAACTTGAGGTGATAATGTGAGCACATGCCACCAGAGTGAGCTCCCACACCAGGCCTCCTCACCAGCCCACTGGGACCCAGTGTCCTAGGATCCAGCCTCAAGACCCTGCAGTAAGTGCAAGCCAGGTGAAATCCTGTGCCCCATTCCTGCTCCAGACCTCAGAATGATGCTGATAGCTTCACCCGGAGCCAGCTGGTACCTGCTCCACTCTGAGCCCTGGGGCTTGCTGCCCCAGCAACCTGGAGCAACTCAGAGCACACCCCACAGTAAACTGTGTGGCTCAGAAAAACCTGTGTGACCCAGAGCAACTGGTGCATACTCCATCATGGACAGCCCTGCTGAGGTGACCCAAAGCAACCCACACTGGCTTCACTCCAGCCCAGGAGGGGCAACCTAGAGCAACCCAGCATACGTCTCACTCAGAGCCACAGGGGAGCTCTGACTGTGCAACCCAGAGCAACCCACTCCTGCTCCATCACTGCCCCTGGGACAGTCCTCCCACGTCCATCTGGAGCAACCCAACACACACCTCACTCCGGGCAACAGGAGAGCACGAACTGAGCAACCCCAGGCAAACTGCCCCTGCTCCACACTGAGGAGGAGTGAACTGGAGCAACCAGCATGCATCTCACTCTGGGCTACAAGAAAGTGAGGGCTGTGTGACCCAGAGCAACCCACACCCAATTCACCCCAAGTCCAGGGTCTTACAGTTGGAGCAACCTGGAGTAACCCAGCATGTGCCCCACTCAGGCCACAGGGGAACTCTGTGTGACCCAGAGCAACCACATCTGCTTTTCCCTTGCCCCTTGAACAGTTCTACAGGGGCTACCCAGAGCAACCCAGCACACACCTCACTCCGGGCCATAGGAGAACACTGCAGGAGTGACCAGAGCAAGCCAGTGTGCCCAGCTAGGGGGCCACAGGACCATGCTGAAAGTGCTCTGTCAGAGGGATGTAGGATACCACCCTGTCACGGGTGCTGGGGCTACACAACAAATTGCATGCCAGAGGGCTCTGGATCCTCACAGGAAGTTGCACACTAGAGGAACTGTGCATGCATTCCTACCACCCCAAGAAGCTGAAGAAAACAACTGAGAGACAAAATCAATGGGAGTAGGGGATGCAACTCTGAGCAGAGACAATAAAGGCATGGGACTCAAGGCAGACCCAGCCTCTGGGCTAATGATTTCCAGACCATTGCCATGATAGGGTCTTCAACCTCTCAAACCCCAAGTGGGGTGCCCAGGGCCAGAAAGAGACAGCAAAAGTGGGGAGACAAAGAAACAACCCCAAGGAAAGAAAAGGAGGAATTGCCAGAAAAAAGAACTAAATGAGATAGGGGCATGCAATATGTCAGAAAAAGAATTCAGAGTAAGTATTATACAATTCACAAACCACATGAATGAAAAAATCAACTAAATGTAAGAATCAAGAGGAAATAAAAATGATATAGCTACAATAAAGAAACACAATGGAAGGTTTCAACAGTAGACTAAAAGAAGTGGAGGACCTAATTAGTGAGTTAGAAGATAGGGCAGAGAAACACACTCAATCTCAACAGCAATTAGAGAAAAATAAAATAGAAAGCTGGAGAGCCTAAGGGAACTTTGGGACAACATGAAACAAAGTAACATACATATAATAGGGGTGCCAGAAGGACAAGAAGAGGAGCAAGGATTAGAAAACCTATTTGAAAAAATAATGACAGAAAACTTCCCTAATTTGGGGAAGAAAAAAGTCACACAAGCACAGAGTGTCCCAAACAAGATGAACCCAAAAAGACCCACACCAAGACACTTTGTAATTACACTGGAAAATGTTAATGACAAGTAGAGAATCTTAAAGGCTGCAAGAGAGAGATAGGGAGTTACCTACAAATGATCTCCCATTAGGTTATCAAATGACTTCTCAACAGAAACACATCAGGCCAGAAAAGAATTGAATGAAGTATACAAAGTGATGGAAAGCAAGGTACTGAATCCAAGAATACTCTATCCAGCAAGGCTAACATTAAAAATTGAAGGAGAAATCAGGAGTTTTGCAGATAAAAAAAAAGGCTAAGGGTGTTTATCACTATCAAGACAGCAATGCAAGAAATGCTAAAGGGACTGTTGTAAAAAGAAGAAATAGGAAGGGAAGATGAACACAGGCATAAAGGATAAATATGGCTACAAACAAGTACCTATCAATAATAACCATATATATATATATATATATATATATATATATATATATATATATATCTACAAGAGACCCACCTCAGAACAAGGGACTCACTCAGAATGAAAGTGAAGGGATAGAAAAATATTTTTCAGGCAAATGAAAATGAAAGAAAAAAAATAGCTGGGTACAATACTTATATCTGACAAAATATACCTCAAAGTGAAGGCCATAACAAGAGACAAGGAAGGCCACTTCATAATTCTAAAAGGATTGATACAACAAAAGGATATAACTCTGGTAAACTTATATGCACCCAATTCAGGAGCTCCCAAATACATAAAAAAATAAATTTTTGGAAGATATCAAGGAGAGATCAACAGCAATACAATCATAGTAGGGGATTAATACCCTACTGGATTATTTATCACTGGATAAATCCTCTAGACAAAAAATATACAAACAAACAGCAATCCTAAATGACTCATTAGATCAGATGGCCTTAATCAATATCTTCAGAACATTTCACCCCAAAGCTACAGAATATACATTCTTCTCAAGTACACATAGGACATTTTCAAAGATAGACCACATATTGGGACACAGGCAAAGATATTCAAATTCAAGAAGACTGAAATCATATCAAGCATCTTCTCATGTCATAATGGCATAATATTAGAAATAAACTACAATAAAAACAATAAAAAAATTCAAACACTTGGAGGCTACATAGCATGTTATTAAACAATGATGGGGTTACCAAAGAGATCAAAAAGAAATATAAAACATCCTGGAAACATATAATAATGAAAACACAACAATCCAAAATCTATGGGACACAGTGAAAGCAGTCCTGAGAGAGAAGTTCTTAGCATTACAGGTCTACCTTAAAAAATAAGAAAAACTGGTAATAAATTATCTAACTCTACAACTTAAAGAATTAGAAAGAGAGCAACAAGAAAAGCCCAGAATGAGCAGAAGGAAGGAAATAATAAAGATCAAAGAGGAAATAAATGACATAGAGACCAAAGAAACAATACAAAAGATCAATAAAACCAAAAGTTGGCTCTTTGAAAGGATAAACAAAATTGATGAACCTCTAGCCAGGCTCACTAAGAAGCAAAGAGAGAGGACACAAATAAACAAAATTAGAAATGAAAGAGGCGAAATAACAACAGACTCCACAGAAATACAAAGGAGTTAAAAATACTATGAACAACTCTATTACAACAAACTGGTCAACTTAGAAGAAATGGACATATTCCTAAAAAAAATATAACCTTCCAAAACTCAATCAGGAAGAATTTAAAAAGCTGAATAGGCTGCTAACTATGGAGGAAACTGAAGCAGTCATCAAGAAGCTTCCAGAAAGCAAACAAAAGCCCTGGGCCAGATGGCTTCACAGGGGAGTTTTACCAGACATTCAAAGAAGAACTAAAACCTATCCTACTCAGACTATTCCAAAAAATTTAAGAGGAAGGAACACTTCCAAGTTCTTTCTATGAAGTCAGCATTACACTAATCCCAAAACCAGATAAAGACACTACAAAGAAAGAGAATTACAGGCCAATACCCCTGATGAACATAGATGCTAAAATCCTCAACAAAATCCTAGCAAATTGGATCCAGCATTACATTAGAAAGGTCATGACCAAGTGGGATTTATTCTGGGGATGCAAGGATGGTACAATATATGCAAATCAATAAAGATGATACATTGCATAAACAAATTAAGAGATAAAAATCACATAATCATATCAATGATGCACAGAAAGCATTTGACAAAATTCAACACCCATTTTTGATAAAAACTATCAGCTAAGTGGGAATAGAGGGATCATACGTCAACATAATTAAAGCCTTACATGACAAACCTACAGCCAACATCATACTCAATAGACAAAAACTAAAACCATTTCCCATAAGAACAGAATCAAGACAGGAATGCCAACTCTTACCAGTCCTATTTGACATTGTACTGGAAGTGCTAGCCATAGTGATCAGACAAGAAGAAGAAATAAAAGATATCCAAATTGGAAAAGAAGAAGTAAAACTGTTATTATTTGCAGATGACACAATATTATACATAGGAAACCCTAAAGCCTCCATCAGAAAACTACTAGATTTAATAAATGAATTCGGCAATGTAGCAAGATACAAAATTAACACCCAGAAATCTATGGCTTTTTTATTCATGCATAATGAACTCACAGAAAGAGAAACAAACAAACAAAAAAATCCCATTCACCATTACATCAAAAAAATTAAGATACCTAAAAATAAACGTAACTAAAGAGGTAAAATACCTTTACTCAGAAATCTACCTAACATTGGAAAAAGAGATAGAGGAAAACATAAACAAATGGAAGAATATTCCATGTTTATGAATTGGTTGCATCAACATCATTAAAATGTCCATACTACACAAAGCAATCTATAGAACAGACTGTCAAATTTCAGAGGGAAGGCTGGGGAGGATGGTAGGGGGATAAGAGATCAACCAAAGGACTTATATGCATGCATATAAGCATAACCAATGGACATAGACACTAGGGGGGTGAGGGTATGTGCTCGGGTGGGTGGGGGTGGCCAGGGAAAGGTCAATGGGGGGAAAAGGAGGCATATGCAATGCCATATGTAATACTTAAAATAATAAATAATTTTTAAAAAGAAAGGGTATGGTTATGCTGTTGAGAAGATATAGAAGAAAAAAAGTTGAATTATGAAAAGTGGTGAACAGTGAGATTTCATTGTTAGATGGGCAATTTGAATACATGTGGAAATCACTGAGGATGATGGGACTACGTAGAGTAAAAGTAGAAGCATGATCTATTTTCTAGCTATTTATTAAAAGAACATTCAGTGGTAAGACAGTAAGAGCAATACCTTTAATATCTATTTCTAAAATTTTATTTTAGGTATTATATGAATGTAAAGATTTATATGTTTAAATACATCATAAAATACTGGGTTAACAAAGAAATCCAAGTTGTGTGTTTTTTTCTGCTCTGCTTTTAGCTTTTTAAATTAATTAAAATTGTTAAAATCCAAGAAAGAAAGGTGTATTATGCATTTTGACAAACAAAAATAATACCCACCATTGCCCCCCAGTCTCAGGACTTCTAAGACACTGGTAAAATATTGCTTTAGTTGCCCTGGAGAAGTTGATTGAATCCCCTGTAAGAAGGAATAGAATTAACACTCCAATGACTTGGGCCACAAGGAGTTTGACACTGAGTCAAGAAAAGATATATATATATATATATGTAAAGGTAACACAACAAAGGCAAATTTGTACGAGTAGCATGATTGTCACTAGGTGAAGAGGAAATATGTGGAAGGCCCACCTGATAAAAAGGACTGAGAAATACGGAGGTGCGGTGGGTCCCACTGAAAGTGTAGAGGAGCAAGCATCAGACATGGATTTTAGTTTCAGTCCCATCAGTAGTAAAGGAGAAAGACTGAAAATAAGCTATTTGTAAATCAATATACAGGACTGAAAATAATTTCATTGAGAGTATGATTGTTTAGATTATGCATAAATGAGAAATTATAGGAAACAGAATCATTATAACTTCTGGTTAAAAAATTAAACAAACTTGCAGATATGCATATTTGTAAATCATCACCAGACTTCTCGCTGGGAATAGTACTCAGAGAAACAGGGTGGCAACATGTTAGGTCATTATTATCATGGACGGAGATATAACTTGGATCATTCATCTAAATATCTACATTGAGAAAAATGTGTGTGTGTGTGTGTGTGTGTGTGTGTTTTTACTTTTGTAATAAATTCTTTAAATTAAAAAATGCTAACAAATAATTTTACTGTTTCATTTTCTCTACCCTATTCTCCATTTAAAGAGGGGGAAAAAATCAAATAAACATGAACTGATCTTCACTGTTCCATGTTGTTTGTCTCTATAAAGTGATTCACATTTTTATGCAAGACTTTTCCACATGCTCTAGCAGTGTGAATTGGGGTTTATATCTGTGACTATCTCCAAGTTGCTTTATCTGTCCTAGGCAGCAGGCTTCTTATCTGACAGCCTTATAATTATGAAAGAAACTGCATATTAATGATTCAGTGCTTACATAAACAACTGGCCTTGGAGAAATCTAATGAAGCAACTTTGTAGGATTTGATTTTGCCTAATTAAATGTAAATAATGTTAAATGTTGTATATGCCAAGGTTTTTACAGAACTTTATGAATTTTTTTATGTACACAAAGCATTATGAATTCAGAGTTTTTAACAGTTATCATCTAATTCAGCTATTAAGATAATATGGTTTGACATCAGATCTGCTCTATGAATGTGAGGTACCAGCACACATGTGCACACTAAGCGTTTATGTATGCAAGGTACAAATCTCAATTTTTTTTTATTTTTTAATGCTTCTCCTTTGAAGTTGGCAGCTTGCACACTTTTATCTGAAGGTTTGAATCTGCATCATGCTTTGAAGGAACAAATGGCCTCCATGTGGTGTTTGGCTTTCCCTTGCCTGTCCCTATTACCCTGTATCAGTACGAAATTCATTCTGACATAGTTTAGGGTTTTTTTTACTTAAATATATGCACCTGATCCTTTCCATTGGTTCTATGCTAACATATGCCTCCATTTAGTGATGTGTACAATGATTGGCTTTTAAAACAACGGGGTAATTTTATTTAGAAAAAAAGTAATTAAACGTACATATTAGAATAAGATGGTAATTTCACCTTTGTGGGAATGGGAGTATGGAAAGATTATTCCATTAGTGGGTGTGTGTGTTAATTTAGAAAACAATATAAACAGTTTTCAAAGTGGTATTCAGCACATGGACTATAAAGTATTTTGCCAAAAAAAAAAAATTAGGTTAATGACTTCTCTTAAAGATAAGTAGCCATTCCCCATCTCTTACTCCATGTGATTGTTTTCCAGAAGTTGCATGTATTGATGACATGGTTATATAAATTCAGCAGGCCATAAGTAAAACAAAGGAAATGTTTTGTGTAAAATAATAATAAATCAGAAACTTTGCTTTTCCTAGCACTGAAGTCTCTAACCAACACAATCACCCTGGTCTTTATGGTCCTGTATTGGTTCTACTTAGAAAAATATGAATCAGTGAAAAATTTGGTCAAGTTAACCAATAAAATTTTTCTAATGGTCTTTATTGAGCAACCATTTACTTCTTGAATGACTCAGTAAAAGAATGTAAGAGAACAGAAAAAAAGGAAAAAAAGAAAAAGGCATAAGAATAGAAGAATAAGTAAAAACAAACTACTTCTAAAGATGTAGAGCTTTATTCATCTATCATTCTGTCTCTCAAATCCTAAGTGGTGTAATAGAAACTTCCCAGGAAAAACTCAGGTCTGATCAACCCCAAAACTGGCCTAGGTATGTACTACACTTTCTCTGTTATAATGGGCAAGTTAATTTTCTTTACTTATACTCAGTTTCTCCATCAGCAACATAGAAATGGCAATAGTTATGCTTGCATTTTGAATACTTGGGATAACATATGTAAGGCAACTAGCATGCACATAGTGTACACCCAGTTGTCTTACATCTCCTGGAGCCTACTATTCCTACCTCACTATTGTCATTAGACAACTATCAGGAAGGGTTAGAATATCATTATATTATCCAATTAGAGGCCTGGTGCATAGATTCATCCACCGGTGGGGTCCCCCAGCGTGGCCTGCAGGGATTGGGCTGAAATCAGCAGTCCAACATCCCCCGAGGAATGAATGTAGTCGTGTGCAAAGTGGCAGGCAGCTGGAGAGGAGCCCGAGCCCGGGCCAGGTATGTACTACACTAGTCGCTCCCGCTTATCCTGGCCCCACGGTGCTTGCCACCACTGCTGCTCTGTAGGCTCGCTGCTGTTCTGCTGCAGACTCCACGTACTGTCCTAGGGCAACACTGACAAGCCCATGACCAAGAAGAAGCCATGGGCTTGTGCCAGCCATTCTTGATGCTGGTCACAATCCTGATCCCGATCTGGATGGGGGAGGGGCACGTAGGGGGAATGTCCGCAGGAGAGGCTCCTGCTGCCACAGCTGCACTTGCTAGCCATGAGCCCAGCATATGGCGCTTGTTGGTCAGTTGAGCAGCACTACCACTATGGAAGCACACAGGCCACCAGGGGGCAGCTCCTGCATTGAGTGTCTGCCCCCTGGTGGTCAGTGCATGTCATAGCAACTGGTCGACTGGTCGAACGGTTGCTTAGGCATATATATATATATATATATAATCACAGAGACATATATATATATATATATTTATATATATCACAGAGACGAGTAATAACTATATGCCTATATTATGGAAAATTAATTGTTTTTAGAAACTTTTCAAAGTAGGAATCAAAACCTCTTTTGTAATGGACTAATACTTTTAAATAAAATAGTTCATCTTTAATTATACCTCCAACATAATATACAATGGATATTCATTGATTCATTTAACAATAATCAATATATGCTTATTATTTGTTGAGTGCTTACTGTCATTGAAACACTGTTCTAGATGATGAAATATAAGCAGTGAAGAAAATGGTGAAGTCTACTCTCATGGAGCTTGCCACTTTGTAGGAGAGACAAAAATAAACAAATGAATAGACAGTGATTCAGTTCTGAAGAAAATTCAAAGAGACTAGGAAGTGACTGGGAGTGGATGTGGTGGCTGTCTTAGATAGGGTGATGAGAGATGACTTGTCAGTGGAGGTGATATTTCTTCTGAGATTCAAATAATGCAATAATAAGTAATGAGCAGATACAGCAGAAAAGTGCTTCTGACCGAGAAAAGCAAGTACAAAGTTTTAAAGCCATACTAAACATGGTGGTTTGAGAAATAGCGAATAACTCAGTATGGCTGAAGCACATTGAATGAGGTATAGCATGGGGAAAAATGAGGGTGATTTTATGGCATCGTTGTTTTTTTTTTTCATTTAAAATTTTGATTAATCATTGCTGATTGATTTTTTTAAATATTTATTCCATATTCGCAATCTTGACAAACTCACTTATTAGTTCTTATAGCCATTTTCTAATTTTCATTGAATTTTCTACTTAGATGCTAATGTCATCTAAAAATAGACAGTTTTACTTTTTCTTTCCTAATCTGGATGCCTTCTATTTTTCTTACCTGAATTTACATTCTAGAACCCCAGCCTATATTCAGTAAAAGTGAAGCCTGCCAATCCATGTCTTCTTTTTCAGAGGGGAAAACATAAAACATTGTCTTTTATAGATGTCCTTTTCCAGGTTGAAAAAATTCCCTTTGAATTCCAGTTGCTTAGTTTTTATCATAAATGGGTATTGGATTTTGTCAAGTGCTTTTCCTTCATTTATTGAGATGACCTTGTGAATTTTACCTTGTTAAATTCTGGATATTTAGTATTCCTATAAATACCCTTATTTTTTTTTGGGAACAAATTCAGTTACTTGGAAACACTTTGATTCTTTTAGGTCTTTTATTATAGTTGTTAAGGGAGATATGGAATAGTTCCTTAGTCTAGGACTAATAATTTCCACCACTGAGGCAAGACCTTCTTAAGGACTTTACCTTGTGCCCCATGAATTATCAGTTTTTCCTATCTAGCTGGTGAAAACAGACATTATTCTGGACTATGTGTGAGCCTTGGCACTGTTCCCTTTCATCTTTACAGATAGCTCTTACTTAGGCCTTGGGTGGTTTCTTCATATGCAGGTTCTGATCATTACTTTGCTATTTTCTGCAGGTTTCTGTGGCTCTTTCTTCATGCAGAGCTTCCTTCTCTAGTACTCTGACCTGGGACATCTATCTACCTTCATCTCCCCACCCTCTCACCTCTGTTTCCTCAATGCAGAAAGTTTGCTGGCTTTACCTTTGTGTTCTCCCTGCTATACCACAACCTGAAATCTCTCTTAACACAGTAAACTAGCAATAATAGAGCTTAACTAATTGATTTCCCTTCTCTCAGGAATCACTGTGCTTTGTTTCTTGATTTCCATTGTCTTTTTAACATTTTGTTTGTTTTTTGGTTATTTGGTTCAAGACGGTAAACCTGGTCCCTGTTGTTTCATCTGGGCCAGAAGTAGAAGTTGTTTATTTTGGTTTTGGTTTTGTCAGTGGAACTAAAGCAAAGTCATCATGAGAAGGGAGGGAGGAATTTAAATTTTAACAGGAGAAGTAAAGGCATGAAATAATTCTTTCAGAGTAGTAAAAGAAATCTACTTCTGAAAATATATTAAGACTAGTGGCCTGGTGCCCAGATTCATCCACATTGAAAGGAAATCAGGAGCCCATACCCACGTGCCCTGGGAGTTTCCTTGTCCCCTTGAGCCGCCCGGGAAGTTGCATGGGGAGTCTGTCCTCCTCCCCACAGCTTCCTGAAAAAATGTTTCCAAGTGTCCCTTCTGTGGCCAGGATCACACCTTGCTGGCCAGGAGGTCCCCAGTGGATGCCTTGGACCATGCTGGATGCTTTCCATCACTCAGAGCTGGATAAGAGACGTTCTGAGGTGAACAATATAAAGTTGGGAATGTTGGGGGGTGGGGTGCTCTGTTGCCCACTCCCCCACCCTTCAGATCCATCTCTCTTTGACTTTTACCCCGATTGTCAGTTGCCACCTTGTGGCCACTGTTATATTGCTGCCTTCCTCTGTAGCTCTGGGGCAGTTGGTAAGGGATGAGATTTGATCTGGATGCTCGAGGCAGAGTTCCAGGAGCCCAGCAGCAATATCAGAATCATCCTGGTTACTCAGAGGGTCAGCACTTCAACCATTCTCAAGAGATTGTAAATGCAGGCTTATGGGGTATGAGGGATGTAGCAGTGCACTAAGCAGCAGGCGGTCAGGGAAGAGCCCAAGCCGGGCAGGGCGCTGCACCGCTCCTGCTCACGGCAGCCCCACTGCGCATGCCGTGGCCGCTTGGCAGTGTTGCTCACCAGTTGTGAGCCCAGCTTCTGGCTGAGCAGCATTCCCACTGTGGGGGCGCACTGACCACCAGGGGGAAGCTCCTGAATTGAGCATCTCGCCCCTGGTGGTCAGTGTGTGTCATAGCAACCGGTTGACAGGTCATTCCAGTCGTTCAGTCATAATGGTTGCTTAGGCTTTTATATACAGTGGGGCCTTGACTTACGAGTTTAATTCGTTCCATGACCAAGCTCGTAACTCAAATTACTTGTATGTCAAATCAATTTTCACCATTACAATGAATTGAATGCTGGGCTGATGTTGTGGTGTTCACTGTGACGTTCCCTGCGCCAACTAGCGGTGGGGTATCTGAAGCCGGTTCATAACCCGAATTTTAGCTCACAACTCAAAGCAAAAAATTGGCTGAGAGACAGCTTGTATCTCGAAAAACTCGTTAGTCAGGACACTCATAAGTCAATGCCTCACTGTATATAGATTGCTAAGCATTACATGTAAAATTAAATAGCTCCAAATTAAGGCATTATATAAAAAGGGTTAAAATAAATGAGCAGAATTAAAATAGATGTAATTTCTCATGTTAGATCTGTCTTTATTTTTTTTTCTGAAGCCCAGTACGAGGCTTTGTATGTCCGATTCTAATTGCAGTTTAAATGAAGAAAGATTTAATGACTTCAGTTAATAGGAAAGGAAATGCTTTCTGATGTCAATACTTAAAGGAAAAAGTAGAGTGGGCTGATAGTACTAACAAATACTTTATAATAAAAATATATTCTTAGCAATTGGGTTACTAATGTAACAGAAATGTCAAATGAATAATTGGATGCCTTTAAATTATGCCTGCTCAGTTGATTGAAGAAAACGGATTGGCGTTGTTTTCTACACAGGTTACTTGCCTTTCTACAATCCAGGCTGAATTCCATAAGGAACATGTTAGCTCTAACTGTGGCACATACTGTTAGTTTTAATCCTTTCCCCCCAAGATTTATCTCTCTCTTTCCATTTTAACAACATCTTTTGATAAATCTATTTTGTGATTTCCTCAAGAATTCTTGCTTTTCATTCCCCCCCCCCCCCCCCAGGTACCGAATATGTAACATAGCACACTATGTTAGCTTTTGATTTACATCTTCCTGGCTTTATGTCATTGGCAGTGTTTGTAGACTATGTTTTCACTTTGAGTTATTTAATTTATGCCACTGTTTCAAATGAAAACAAGTTGGTACTTTTGAGTCACGAAAGGACTCAATGTAAAAACTAACAAAAGTGTTTGGATTTAGGTGTATAACATTTTGGTGTTTTTCTTAATCATTTTCACCATAGGTAATAAATGTTCACTAATTTCATATATACACTGACACCCTTATATTTTTCCCAAATTTTCCAAATTCTTGAATTAATTCATTCAATAATTTTAAAGTGCCTATTATGTGCATAGCATTGTAGCACACTAGTGATGGAAGCAATGGCAATTAAAATGTGATTCCTGCCATCAATTATAACTCATTTTTGTTATAAAAACAACATGTCTACAAATTAAATAAGAGGAAGAATACCAAAAGAAAAATCTTAAAAGCATCTAAATGCTATCTTATTTCCAGAGATAATATAGTTTTTAGATATTCAAAAAAAAGTGTGATAAAATTGTGAAATGGACAAGGAGAGTGTCATTATGGACATCCTACTGAGAGAGATAGTGGAATATCAATAGAATTTGGTGCAGTAATAAGCAGTAGGGAAGACAACACAGAGAGAGCATCCTGGACATCAAATGGGTGAGACCCTGGATTACATGGCTGGGAAGTGGAGCATAAGGGTAGTTCAGCTGGAGTAGACAGTTTGCTTTGGGAAAAGGTGAGAGTAAAGTTAAATTTTGGTAAGATTTTTAAAGGCCTTCAGTTTTGGGCTAATGCAAATTTCAGTCATTTTAGGGGCCTGATTAGCCTGCTAAGGGCTCTTCCAAGTATTACTGAGTGGAAATAATTACATCTCTTTCAAAGTAACAGTGAGTTTTAATTTATGCCATTCACGGGCAGCTAAAGTTCCAGTTTGGTCAGTATTGCCAATTTACAAGTGTCAGTCTAACTAAGTGTTTCAAAATCACCCTGTGATACTTCCCTAAATCCTACAAATTCTCCATTAAATATATTCTCAGGCACCTTGATTTACTCTTACTAGATGGACCTCAAAGGAAGAATATTCCTTTCTTCCCAAATGCTCATATCTATTTAAAACCTTATCTGACCATTTTGCTTATTTTTCAAATGTTCCCCGGGCCTTATTATTTCTTACATTGTGAAATGATCTAAGAGTTATAAATGACATTGAAGAAGAACAAAGCAACTCAGCGGTTGGGGAGAAAGCTCAGACTGTGCCATAATTTTCTGCTCTGAAGAGATAAACTGATCAATGATATGCTACAGTGATTTTACCAGAAAGCTTGTTTATTGTTTTGGCTTTTAGCACATTAAAACTAGCAGTGGTTCAATAAGAAGGGGTCATGTTAAGAAATTTTTTGCCAACTATAAAGTTCCTTGTTGGTTTCATAGATCATTTCTGCCCGCCCCCCCACAGGAAATCTGTTCTCAAAAGAGAGATTTCTGAACCCTAGAGAGTATGCTTTCATTTGACAAAGTATGAAGAAGCCACAACACAGTGAATGAAACATCAAGAAAATGTAAACATCTTTATGATGATGGAATTCCCTAAATACAATGCAAGGCTCTTCTGATACAAAACAGCTGTTTTTCATGTGTATATACAACCAAGCACAGGGAGACATAATGCTGCTCAGACACCCTAAGTCATTTCAAATCAGCTTAAAGCATCTTTGGCGCCCTTAAATATTAATGAAAGTCAACAAGCAGTGAAGTCTTTGCCCTACAGGGACTGTCACTGGTCAGCTCCTCGCTGTTTGTTTCTGAGTTAATCAAATTACTATATCATTGGTGCATTTGTACCCTCCACCATTAATGATGAGTGTCTTTGAAAAAAGAGAATGTTCGTGGCATAATGGCACATTAATCCTGTGGGAGATGGGGGAGGGGTACTCTTTTTACCTAGACTGCCCTTGTGTGTGAGGTAGAGGCACAGATGAAGATCAGGGGTAGAAATCAACCTTTTATAAGTCAGCCTAAAAGCCACTTCACTTCACCTTTTCTAGACAGATAGGAAATAAATATTCAAAGAAAAATAAAAAGAAGCTATGAAAGAGTCTACTGACGTTAATTTCTTAATTTTGCTCTGATGTAGGATGTAGACATTAGTACCATTCTTAATATGCATGGAAGTCACTTCAGAAAAAAAATCACTCTTGTGGTAGAACTAATTGTTATCAAAATGAAAACTGTGTTCCGAAAGATGCTGGTACTACTTATTTGTACTTGGCAAAACATGCCTTTCTTTCCAGCATCAAAATGGTTAAAATGAAGAAGCCAGGTTATTACACATTTCAATTCCAGAGTCAAATATAAAAATTTCTATTATAGGGACAATTAATTACATCTCAAAATGGCAAATGTGCATCCTTGTCAGGTAGAGTGTACTCTGATGGCCTTTCCTCAAACACTGAATGTGGAGATTTGATCTCTTCTAATGGTGCTGAGAAAAGGGTAATTACGCTATGGTCAAAGCTAATTTGCTTTCTGCCAGATGAACTGTTGTATTTTATTGTACGCTGACATTTTAAAGTAATTACGGCACTGTTGACCTTAGACAATTCCAGTTGTATCGCTGTCTACAGCTGCAGCGCTCGGTCTACCTTTGGCTGGCAGACAGTGGCTGTAACGAGGTAATGACACGGACAAAGAGCACCATATGGGGCTCCTTTGAGATACACAAAGCCCAGTGAAAGGAAACAAGAAAATTTTAACATCATCATTACAGTCACACATCTTTACAGCTATAAAGGATCCTGTCCACACATGCTTGTGCGCATGCACATACACAGACACACAAATCATCTAAACACTCTGCCTGCTTATGGTTTAGGTGTGGGCTTGGGTGTGTGGGAGCGTGTGTGTGTGTGTGTGTGTGTGTGTGTGTGTGTGTGTGTGTTCCTTTTGTAAATGGCAGCATGCGTCAAGAAGAAAAAGAGATCAGGTAGAACCGAATGTGACGGACTGGTCTTCCACTGACACGAGTTCAAAGGCTAAAGACTATTGATTGAGATAAAAGCCCAGGTTCTTATCTAATGTTAAAGACACTCCTTGTTGTCTGAAAGCCGTGCACATAATTAGGTAGAAAGAAGAGCACTTGAGCCAGAAAATCACTATAAACTGAGCTTCATTAAACTTAGATATTAGTTAATTTAAAGGAAGAAGTTGCTATTCATTAATATATTTTAATGAGCTATCTGGCTGTCTTTTCCAGGGTAAGAATTAAAAACGTGTTCGGAGTTGAGCCTGGTTAATGTATCCCCGCTAAGACAGCAAAATAGATTAATATCACTTGAAAAGGAAAATACTTCATTCTCTTCAGCAAAAAATGTACAAGATATGGAGCTATGGAATTATTGTCAAGAAGAGGTGGGAGAAAACTGAGTTTTACCAGCATGTTAAATATTTCATTCGGTGTATTAGGGTATGTGAAAATGGACTGTGGAAATGTGAGCTTGCTTACAATAAGTTGTGGGTGTTGCCTACAGCATAGTTTATGGCCTACTTATGTGACAATTACATGGAGCAAAGGAAAATCAATTTATTTCCTTTTGAATTACATTTATATCATTCAGGGTTTGTTTTTTTCTAGTAAGTATTGGAAGGGTGCATGTTTCATTATCTCACTAAGAAAAACATTAATTTACAAATTCTGCTACAGAGAAGAGAGACAGTGCATTGGTATCTTTAGTTAGTTTTAACTGTGAGGTTTATTTTCCCCTTAAAATTTGTTTGTTTGTTTTTTGCAGGCTTTTGCCTTTTCCTTAGTATTTGGAGATCTCTATGCCAATGGAGGTTTATTTTTAAGGCAGAGTTAATTTGACAGAGTTACTAAAGAATTCCCACTCATACTTAGAATTATATGGAATTAATATATCTATTCAAATGGTCACTTCTGAGATGCTTACCTTTGGTAGTATGTGACTGATAAGCTACCTTGTTTGTAAATCCAGTAAGTTCAGCAGTAATCTCTTTTTAATTTGCATTTTTGTTTTACCCTTAAAACTTAGAAGAAAAACTAATTGACCTATATACTGTTTTCATTGTGGAGGGCTTAGGAACATATTAATGCTATTTCTAAATTCCTCATAACTATTGAATTCCATATATTGTTAGAATGACTTAATAATTCTGGCACTGTTATTTTGACATAAATATATCCACTCAAAATTACATATCAAGAAGAAGGTGTGACCAATACATTTTAGAGGAGTAACAATGTAAAAGAAATCTAAGTGTATAAAGCAGTACACTAAAAAAAACTTAAAATTCCAACCCTTTTTGTTCTCTGCCAATTCAGACCTGAGCCCGATACTAAGAAGCACAAATGGGGCTATGGACAGCCTGCCTCTTTGTATTCTAAATTTTTTAGTGTTATTAGAAACAATACCTCACACCTAAGGGATAATTGTTTCATCTCTAAATGTCCTTGATTAAAAACCTTCACTACATTTATTAATGAGTAATAATACCATGGACATTTCTAGTTTTAGAAACTTTAGAAAATATTTATTACTTCAAGAGTTATACACAGTGATGTAAAATCAGTTTTTAACTGTCTAACTCTGTTTACTCTCCAAGTCCTAATAATTTGAAAGCAATAAAGAAGGAAAATAAGACTTTCCAAAATCTGCATTTTGGAAAAGAAGAAGAAGAGGAAGAAGAGGAAGGAAAGCATTTCCATACTGCTTCTGAAAGAGGAATGGAGACAGGGAGATACGGGAGTCCGGCATTGCCACAGAGCGAGGAAACCGGTTCTGAGAGATTGAGAGTGAGTGGCAGAAAGAGAGAGAGTGACAAGAAGTAAGAAATCACTTCCTGGAATTAAGAGTGAGCGATGCAGCTGGAGAAGCAGAGAGGCAGATAGATGGAGTTGGAAGCACAGATAAGGAGAGAGCTATAGGGCGAAGCAGGAGACTGTAAAAGACCATTGCATAACAAAGAAGGTACACTGCATGCACACCGGACTGGTAATAGTGATATCTGTGACTAGACCCTATAAAAATCCCGAATTGTTTTGAAGCTGATAGAATACTAACATAACTAAATGGATAAAAAAAGCACAGCAAACACAAAATAGGACAAAAGACATGGAATGGCTCTGAGTTCTAATCCTTACTGTTGATTTTTTCATTGTTACACAGATCTCTCAATAAGACATGCCAACATCAATTCTTCCGTCCTGTGCTATGAAATATGACAGGTAAGATAGACTTGAAAAATTCTGAAATAACTGCTAGACTGGGGCTTTCATCCATCATCTCAGTAATTCTGCAGATTATTTGAGCAATGAGAATTTTTTATACCATTAAAAGGTGACAGGGAAGTAATTCTTCCCTATGCAATGAAGGTTGTAAAACAAAACCAGCATTGGCAAGGGGAAGGGCAGCTTTCAGGGAGGTTTAAATGTCTAACCAACCATTTAAAAGGTCTTTGGGAAAGTTTTAGAGATGTGTTGGAAGCAAAACAATTCTCCCAACTCTACCTAATAGAAACTAGTTTTCCATGCAAAGCTATTTTGAACCATAAAAAGACAGTAACTCTAATCAAGTATATAGATTCATTAAGGACCATACTAGATCGAGGTCAAATATGTGACCCTCCAATCTGGGTGCACTTAGCTGAGGCAGTACTAGCTCATCATTACTATCTTGAATTTATTGTCCATGAAATAGGCTGTTGCCTGCTTTTCTATCAAAACAAATATAAAGACTAATCCAGCACATAAAAATGTAAGTCAGACCATTGAAGCTTTTTAGCTAGATTGGATATACTGCAGACCAAGAGAAGTCTGCATAACATTTTAAAAAATATTTTCCATAAAGTAATGTATTTTCTCTCCTAAAGATTCACTGCATACAGCAACTTCATTAATTTCAGGAAATGGAAACCAATCTTTGTGTATCTGCCTTTCTTTAAATGTCATCCGTGCAGGAAGTTTTAAGCAGTGTCAGTATTTTGCTATCCAGATAAAAACTGGCATGGAAAACAAGGGCACAGGGCTCTGAGGGAAATGTAAGAGATAAAAATACCAACATTATTTAGGGAGACTGAGTGCAAAGATAAGTAATAAAGATTTGTATAAAATTTCAACAAATCTTAAAAAGAAAAAATAATTTACATATTAATTTTCACATATTTATATATTGTTTATTACCTTATAAAGCTTTAAGATGAACAATCCTTTTACCAAGAAGACTTATTTCAACAACTAATGGCTAGAAATTACTTTGGCACTGATTTGATTAAAATACTAGGTTTACATATTATTTTAGCATATTCACATTTACTGTCTTTATTGGGCATTTATATAAGGATAAATAGAGAAGTAATTTAAGATTATTGCAAGGTTAATTAAATTACATTATATCTTCAGTTACTCTTGATTTCCTGTATTTTATAAAGTTTGCCCTTCAGTAAAAACTTTCTTTCTTTTTTTATCACAAGGTAAAATATTTCTTGCTATAATTCAGACCAGATGCAGTTTGCGTTGTGCCAGAAAGCTGTTCTTGTGCTGGTTGCTATTAGATAATGTATTTTACATAGATTAGCCTCAATTAAGAGTGAGGAGGAAAATCTTTCTTCCATTTCATTTTTTTTTCCTGAATGATGAGTAACTGTCAGTGTGTGGGTGCCTCTTTTCAATGAATGTGTGAAGCTGTCACCTGCTACATCTGCAGGACAATCCAGATGTTACACAATATGAAATCCAGGTCTTAGCATCGTAATGATTGTCAAATGAGAACAACTTTATATGCCGGAGTCTCCATAAAAATGTCAAATTTTAGAGAGTTGAAGGAGGCCAATATCTTCCAATTATTTTAAAGCAATATCTTTGCTGTACCAAGTTTGTGCTATTTTCTTCTAGGTTGGTATTAAAGATATTTAAAAAACCTATTTTGGAAGGGAGTAAACTATACCTCGTGATCAGATTTCATTAGTGCTTATAAAGGAAACTCATTCGTAGGTTTAGAGGTTTTCCCTAATCACAGCTATGGAGGATGAGGAATCTTGATCTGAGGACAGTGTACGTGCCACGCTGGCACCAGAGCCTGTTTATGCAGGTGATGGCTGGCTTAGGACACCTCTGAACTGTCACGTACCAATTGAATTAATGAGGCCATACAGGTCTAAGGTCCCTAAAAAGGCCTCTCTAGATTAGGGTCTATTAAACCTGCCGCGAGCTGCTTAGTGTAATAAAAGTGACAACAGAGGTTCTTTTGGTTTAACTTTTTTTTTTTCTTTTTAGAATATTGAAAACAAATTTTCTTCAGTATTCTAAAACACCCTGCTAACTTACACAGGAGAAATTCCTATAAACTTATGAGACATTCAAAAATTCTCTAAAGGACACCAATACTAAATATATATATATATATATATATATATATATATATATATATATATATATTAATATTTAGGTAAAAAAGTAAGTTTAAGAAACCGCATCATGAGTTAATAAATGAGGTAGTTAATATTATCTTGTTTTGTGTTTTTAAGATTATTAAATGCAGCTACATTCATCTCAGCAAAGTAAAATATTAGAAACTAAAAAAAAAAAAAAAAAAAGCCTATATAATCAGGGATAAATAGAAAGCATTATCTCTGCTTAGGCATAATCCAATATTGAGCTGAGGGAGTAAACTATCATGGTATGTTTACATGAAAAGCACAAACATCAACAAATGAAGAAATAATAATTATCCCTCTTTTAAGGATCACCTTTAATATCATTCTCCTGACAATAATTTTGTCACAATGTTGGCTTTATATTTTGTTGTATATCCTTTGTTTGCTTCCTGTGTTATTTCAAAACTCTTTCTCTAATGACTATAGTTTTTTTTTCTGGCCTGTGAATGTTATTGCATCAACAGACTTTTGTTCTTGCTTAGAAAAATTTGAGTGCAAAATCAATTTAACATCTCCAAATCTATTAGGTGCTTAGCCTTTAACTTGCTGCATATTAACCTTAAATATTCAAAATATGAGGTTATTTTTAGAGTGATTATTATGATTGTAATAAGGCCTGACACTTGCACCACTTCAAACACACAACCACCAACAGTTCCATTACAACAAAAGAGCTCCCAGCATAACACATTTTAATAGTCAGAAGAGTTGTGAATTCACAGCTTTGCACAGCAGGTGTGGCTGCACATCTTTGCACCCCTAAATACACTTACTCATCTAATCTGACAGATTAGACAATGGCACAAAACCCCCATCACCACTGTCTAAACAAAGACTTCATTTCGGAAGGGACAAAGCTTCATGCAGACCGTGTTGCCACTAATAACTTTTCCGAGCGGAAAACAATGTATATTTTATTAATGAAAAACAAATTGCGGCCGGGAAGATAAATGTCTTCGCTTTTCTGACATTTTAAATAATTTGCTTTCCCTTCCCTTTTGTGCCTTTAATATTTACCTCCATATCAATCTTTATGCAATTTTGTTAATTAGCTATGGTGCTGGCAGGGAAAAACGGAAGGCATCACAGTCCAGGACCTTAAAACCCATGTTACAAGGGGAAATTTCCTTTGCTAATTTTTTTGTGAGTAAACTATATGGGAGAGCGTCACCTTAATTAGAGCCACAGGTTAAGTTGGACTTCGGGGCACCCACACTTTGGTAGCAAGGCACTTGGAAAAGGACTTCAAGTCAGAAAGGGCAACCTGGTTTTCTATTTCCCTTCAGCACAGCTGAACGGGAAGCAGGACTGGAGATGTGCATATTTACAGAGGGAAGGGCCCGTACATTCATGGCTCGCGAGGCTGATTTGGAGGCAGCTGCACTGAGGAGTCAGGAAAGGGAAGCAGCAGCCCTGGTGGGCTGTGGGTCAGTCCCAGACCTCGACTGGAGAGACCCATAAATCTCTAGTACAACTTGAGCCAGTGACTTACAGAACTCCCTTCTAGCGTTTTCCTATAATTTAAAGATTATGGAAGGTACACCGTGTGTTCGATGAAAATATTAATTTAGAGATAAATCCTGTAAGTGCTCGGCAGCAGCGGCTTCTGCTGCAGTTACACTTCAAACAGGACAGGCTGCTAGTTTTGTCAACAGTAGGAGGTCGTGGAAGGCTGCCAAAGAAAACAAGTCTTTTTCAAGAAAATGCTTTCAGTTCTAAGTAGTTACAGAATACCTCCTGAACTCTTTTATTACTGATATTTAAACGTTGATATATTGTCTTTTGCTGACAATTTCTTGAGTCAGAAATCTTAATCGTGAAATTAAGTGTGGCACACACACCAGAAAGGCCGTTAATCACAGCAAACTCGGCCAAGTTCAAATAATTTCTGTTATTTTTCTTGGGGGGTGCAGAGGAGAGGCAGGAGGGAATGGTAGAAGTGATAGTGTAGACGGTTTCTCTTCCTTTTTTTATTTAGTTGGTGTTTTCTGAAAGACAATACATATTGGTAAGAAAAATCTTGAGCCTTTGAGAAAAATGATAGACGTTTCCCACAGAAGGAATCATTTTATTAATGATAATAAGGCACAGTGTCACTTTCATTTATCAACACGGTATAATGGAGCCTAAAATAAACATATTCTGCATCTGTTTCTTTGTATGATTGGATAAAAATGCTAAAATATAAGATAAAGGGCACAGTAGATATTCAGCTTTGACATATACTTTAATAACCTAAATTGGAAATTAATGCACTTGAAAATACTGCCCAGGTAAGGAAGGTAAAAGTTGATGCAACTGATTTCCAGAACCACCTTTCACTTGTAAGGCAGGCATTGTCCTGGGAAATTGGTGACTGCACTTTTCACTAGCATTTTCTAACTAAAGATGACACTTTTGAAATTAGAAATCCATTAATGATCTCCGGTCTGTAGTTGGAAAGGAAAACACATGGTGACTATAGCTATAAGCATCAAATTCTATTAAATGGGTATAGGGTGCTACCAAGTACATATTGCATGTTCATTATAGCGATTCATAAAATAATTTTGTTTGACTTTTGGCTTTTTTACCTTTCATTCTTATTCAAGCCTTAAAGATATATAAGAATAAATGCAAATTGAAAATAATAAAAATGAGGATTTACATATTCTCAATGATATCCTGAAGTTGCAAAATGTAATTAACATTACAGACTACCTGGAGAACACAGGCAGAAACAAAATGAGAATTTGCATCTGAATATTAGAAGTGTTGATGCAAAACTCAGGTATCTCTCTTGCTCGCTCCTTATTTTCTCAGAGTATGGTTCAAGTGTTTTAATACCTACCCTGGTATCTTCACTGGTTTTAAAAGTAACCTGTGCATGGAGAACTCTGACACCTTCCGTGTAGGCATTATAATCACCGTGATATCTGTAAGCTATGCATGGCCACCTTTATTGTTTTGCTGTTTTAAAAGCTATGTTCCACTTCGAAATGGCATTAAGAATATAAATTTCAGCCTCAAAATTATGATTCTATACAACAGACAGAATGTGTGCTTTGTAGCACAAGATCCCTTTCATTTAATATTAAGCATTCATCCTCTCACATTTTTCTATTTTTGAAAACTATTTGAAATGAATAGACACACACCATAGGATTCTCGAGCCTGTAGAATCCCAGGGCCCGTGACAGACTGAAGCCTAGCAGCCTCTTATGCAGACACTGCCAGCAGAATTTTTGAAGTTGATGTAGCTTAGGAAGAGGCTGATCTTCACAAAAAAGGCAGAATCTCTAAAAAAAATTAAAGCCATTTTTACCCCTAATCACAGACAAGCATTAAAGATCTTAAAACATGGCTCTGATCGGGCAATTTTTTTCTGGGGTACCTTTTAAGTGAAGACTGGTATCTGCACAATTTAGAATGAAGGCCTGATGTTCTTATACACCCCATATCGTCTCATTTTGAAAGCTATCAGCTATATGATCTCCCTAAGTCCCAGCCTGTCCCCTCTTTAATATACCTAAAATGAATGAAAAAGCACAGACATTATTTTGAATTGATGTGAAATATGCCTTGTCCTAGATGTCCTATGACATGACTGAGATTGGCCATCATCTGTTCAAGTGGATTCCTTCATATTAGTCTATATAGCATACAAGCCCAGACTCTTTCTTTCTTCTTTTTTATAATCATCAATGCTTACTTCTAGCCACACACACACACACACACACACACACACACACACACACACAGGAGAAAAGCCACTAAGAGGCATTAAGAAAACAGAGACAATGAGAGATAATTTTCCTGATTATTGGTGGTCTCTCAACGAACCAGCTTAAAGTTGCAATTCAAGTTTTAGCATTGTGTTGGCTCTATCTAGAGCTTTATAGTACAACGGAAATAGAATGATTTTCTACTTGGATAGCATGAGATATAGACTTCTAATCTTTTTTGTATAGAACTAAAGATATTGATTTTAAGAACTGAAACAGAATTTATAATTGCTAACCATAAAGAAATAGTATAGTGCTGTGGTGGAAAATGGAATTTGGAAAAGAGGATCCAAAAAAAAAGTTAATTATATAAGTAAGCTGTTCTCTTTTGGGGTGTTTTCCTAATATAGCTATGATACTAAGAATCTTCACAGAAAAGATTTTGTAGTTGTTAAATTTGATAGATGAATACCATTCTATGGTCACTTGTCACCATCCATGTCACTATGGTCACCATCACTTTACTGGGAAAATATTGGGCCAAAAAGAGAGAGTAGAAGAGAGAACTATAGTGTAATAGTTTAGGACATAGTTGGCATAGTCAGAAAAAAAGGAAGTTTATTTATCTCTGGAATAAGGGTCAATAACTACTATTGCCATCTTCTGACATAGGTCAGCATTTTCTCATACAGTAAATAATTTTGAATTATCATATAAAGTTCAGGCATTATATTATCTGATGAGGTAAGAGGGTTAAGATATAGTCCTTATTTTGAAGATAATTTTAACAGGAAAATTCACAACAGCTCCTGGATCCCCACTAAAACATTTGTGATCATCTACATGATCTACATCTACATGGTCTACAACCCAATGAGGTCCATGGATTCTGGTCATCTCTCCCATTCTTCACAGCAACTATTTCAACTATTCCATTTCATCTATCTAAAACATTTACACTAAAACCAATTCCTCACTCCTAGGAAATAAGCTTTTCTCCTACACACCAGAGAAAATAGAAACCACTGAGAATCAACTCCTTCAACTTGCTGACATCTGACAGATACCTCTTCTGAGTCCTCTTTCTCCTCTCTCTTGCCACTTGCATCACTCTACCAAACTTGTTGCCACCAGTGTTGCACATGGTTAAGTTTTGGTCATTCTCCTATTTGACCTCAGCGTAAGCTAACACTAGAAAGGACTTCATTGTTCTTGACAGTATACTCAACCCTGCCTCCTCCTCACCCTGTTGATTAGTTTGAATTCTACACTTCTCTCAAACTACTTTGCTCATTCCTTCTCTGGGAAATTTTCTTGGTTATTTTCCCTTGTTTGCTTCTTAAACACAGATTTTTAATGTGGTTCTATCTTTAAAATATATGAAGGCATTATTATAAAGCCTGGCATACCAAGAGTGATGGAAATTTTTGTTAATTAGCTGCTAAAGAGATAAAAAAAGGAAATCTTGTCATATTGTCTCATGTTTTGTCTCCCCCCCCCCACCCCTTATAGTTCAATTTCTTTTCCAGTCAACCACAATATTCAATTAATAATCATTGTATAGAAAGCACCATAGTACATAAAAGAAAGTTACCCAGGCTTCTTTCCCTATATATAGGATTAACTATCTTATGTCTATTACATGAGCAGACACTAAGCCTTCGCAATCATTACTAGTGTGTAGGAGTTGCCACATGTTGTGTACTACATTGACTTTTTATTTTATACTAGAGGCCCGGTGCACAAAAATTTGTGCACTCCGCGGGGGAGGGGTGGTTCCTCAGCCCGGCCTGTGCCCTCTCGCAGTCTGGGAGCCCTCGGGAGATAACGACCTGCTGGCTTAGGCCTGCTCCCGGGTGGCAGAGGGCAGGCCCAATCCCTAGGTGCAGCCCCTGGTCGGGCTCAGAGCAGGACCGATTGGGGAGTTGGGGCACCAGCCCCTGGCATGCACAGAGCAGGGCCAATCAGGAGGTTGCGATGCCACCCTCAGTCACCCTCAGGGTAGGGCCGATTGGGGAGTTGGGGCACCGGCCCCTGTCACACTCAAGGCAGGGTCAATGGGGAGGTTGCGGCGCCACCCCGTCACGCACAGAGCAGGGCCAATCAGGGGGTTGGGGAACTCCCCCCTGTCACGCACAGAGCAGGGCCGATAGGGGAGTTGGGGCACCGCCCTCTATCACCCACAGAGCAGGGCCAATCAGGGGGTTGGGGCGCCGCCACTGTCACACTCAGGGCAAGGCTGATGGGGAGGTTATGGCTCTACCCCGTCACACACAGAGCAGGGCCCGTGGGAAGGTGGGTTGGGCACCGCACCCTGTCACACACAGAGCAGGGCTGATCAGGGGGTTGGGGAGCTCCCCCCTGTCACACACAGAGCAGGGCCGATCAGGGGGTTGAGGAGCTCCCTCTGTCACACATAGAGCAGGGCGGATCAGGGGGTTGAGGTGCCGCCACTGTCATACTCAGGGCAGGGCCGATGGGGAGGTTATGGCTCTACCCCAGGGGTGGGCAAACTTTTTGACTCGAGGGCCATAATGGGTTCTTAAACTGGACCGGAGGGCCGGAACAAATGCATGGATGGAGTGTTTGTGTGAACTAATATAAATTCAAAGTAAACATCATTACATAAAAGGGTACGGTCTTTTTTTTTAATAGTTTTATTCATTTCAAACGGGCCGGATCCGGCCCGCGGGCCGTAGTTTGCCCATGGCTGCTCTACCCCATCACACACAGAGCAGGGCCGGGGGGGGGGGGGGGGGGGGTTGGGACACCGCACCCTGTCACACACAGAGCCGCAGGGCAATCAGGGGGTTGGGGAGCTCCCCCCTATCAGGCACAGAGCAGGGCTGATCAGGGGGTAGGGGTGCCTTCCCCTGTCACGAACAGAGCAGGGTGGATAGGGAGGTTGTGGCCCCGCCCCCTGTCACACACAGAGCTGCAGGGCGATCAGGGGGTTTGGGCGCTGCCCTCTGTCACGCTGATCCCGGTGCTGGGAGGCATATTACCCTTTTACTATATAGGATAGAGGCTTGGTGCACGGGTGAGGACCAGCTGGTTTGCCCTGAAGGGTGTCCTGGATCAGGGTGGGGGTCCCCACTGGGGTGCCTGGCCAGCCTGGGTGAGGGGATGATGGCTGTTTGCAGCTGGTCACACACCCTTCAGGGTGGGGGTCTGCATTGGGGTGCCTGGCCAGTCTGGGTGAGGGGCTGAGGGTTGTTTTCAGGCTTGCGGGAGACTGAAGCTCCCAACTGCTCCTTTTTTTCTTTTCTTTTTTTTATTCTGGGCCAGCTTTAGCTCTGAGGCTCCAGCTCTGAGGCTCCAGCTCTGAGGCCTCTGCTGCTGAAAGCAGGTATCTTGTTTGTTTGGGTTCTATAATCTCGAAACACTGTATCAACTCCAGCTCTGAGAACTGGGCTCGCTGAAAGCAGGTTTCTGGGGTTTTGTTTAGCTTCTATATTTGTTACAATGTTTCAAACTGCAGGCTCAGAGGCCAGCAGCGGCAGGCGGGGAACAGTTGGAGTCCTCTGTCACTGAAGTAAGCAAGCCTCATGTTAGTTTCAAGCTGCCTGGCTGCCGGCCGCCATCTTGGCTGGCAGTTAATTTGCATATCTCCCTGATTAGCCAATGGAAAGGGTAGCGGTTGTATGCTAATTACCATGTTTCTATTTTATTAGATAGGATTAGAGGCCCCGTGCACCAATTTGCACATGGGTGGGGTCCCTCCACCTGGCCGGTGATTGGGGCCTATAAAATACACTGAGTATGTTAAGTGATGACACTTTTCATGTACTTGACTCTTTCCCTAATAGCCAAATATCAAAGATGCCACTTCAGTGCTTCATGTTGGAGTCATATTGCAGGGGTAATTGGACCTGAGCATGGAATCCTGTAGCACAGAAACTCTCATAAATGTTTTTAATGAAAATGTTTGCATAATGCATTATGAGGTGTCCTAAGTTGCCATTGGATTTTTACTTCACTCATAAAAACAGGATTTTCTTAAAAAAACAAAAGATACAAGAAATCCACAATTCATCTGTGTGTTGTTTTTTTTTTTTCAATATTAGGACAAGAAAGTACAGATTCTGAGTAATTTACTAACTATATGCTCAGGGGATATGTGGTACCCAAAAATGTTTGCAAAATTAACTAGGTTTTACTCCTGTATTCTGGGACTTTCTTAATAGAATCATCATCAGAGTTATTTATGCTGCTTTGTGACAGCAAAATATTGAACTATCAGTGTTGGTAGAAAAAACATGTTGAAGAGATTATGGAAATGATTGCTGGCTCCTTTGTAGAACTAATATTTCCATGATTTCTTTTTTAGAAGAAACATAAGGATGGGACTATCTTTCCACTTCTATACCTATAGGTAAAAAGTTAAAAATGAATTTGAAATTGTATCTTCTGAAAATCTTTAGAAGTGGGACATTTATTTACTTGCTCGTGGTCTTCACTATTGGACTGCTATCCACAAAATTTACCATGGTCTACCTGAAACTGCATGATCAGGTCCCTGACTGCACTTCCAATCTCACCTCCCTCCAGAACCGAGAGGTTGTCCAAGCCTTAGGGCCTTCCTCTTGTTTAGTCTATTCTTACTTCCACTCCAAATCTCACATTGCTGGCTCTTTCTCATCATTGTGGTCTCAGGTCAAATATCACTTCCTCAGAGAGGACTTTATCTAGCTACCCTAACAAAAGCATTTCTATCATTCTAAACTGCCATTATCTTTCTTTCTTTCTTTCTTTCTTTCTTTCTTTCTTTCTTTCTTCCTTCCTTGCCGGGGTCCAGCCCCAGCGGGTCCAGGGGTCCCCAAAGGTGTGGACGGAGTCGGCGAAGAAGAGATGACATGGAGACAGCGTTCAGTTGATCAGCAGCCTAGCCAGGATCTCTAGCCAGGATCTCCAGCCAAGTTCTGGTCTGGATCTCCAGCGAAGTTCTGGTTAGGATCTCCAGCCAGGTTCTGTGTCCATGTTCTCTTGCTAGGTTCCCCAGCCAGGTTCTGTCCAGGTTCTCCAGCCAGGTTCAGTTACCAGGTTCTAGTCAGGTTCTCTTGCCAATTTCTGTAGTCAGGTTCAGTCCAGGATCTTTTGCCATGTTCTCTCGCTAGGTTCTGTCTCTAGGTTCTGAGGCCAGTTTCTGTCCAGGAACTTTTGCCATGTTCTCTCCAGCGAAGTTCTTCTGTCTCTAGAGAACATTCTGTGTAGGTTCTGTGCCTAGGTTCTGTCTCTCCTGGTTCTGTATTCTAAGTTCTGTGTTCTAAGTTCTGTGTTCTTAGTTCTGTCTTGCTGTCTTATTACATCTGTATTTATACCAGTTGATTCAATCCTATCAATCTCTATTACAAAGGTTAGGGCGTTTCTTATCTTCATTCCAGGGAGTAAAGATTATGTAGCTCAAGCATGACTGTTCGTAGTTAAAGTGATTAATTACCCACCTGGCACTAGTTAAGAGGTTTTATTCCCTCCCTAACTTCAGGGGAAAATCCCTACCTAGGGAAACAACCTTTCTCAGAGACCTTGGTTAAAACACATAGTGCCAAGAAGGTGAGCAAACATATTAAGAACAGTATGCCATATATGCCAGGTCCCTTGAAACAGCAAGCATGGACCGGCTCCCGGCACCTTCCTTCCTTCCTTCCTTCCTTCCTTCCTTCCTTCCTTCCTTCCTTCCTCCCTCCCTCCCTCCCTCCCTCCCTCCCTCCCTCCCTCCCTCTCTTTCTTTCTTTCTTTCTTTCTTTCTTTCTTTCTTTCTTTCTTTCTTTCTTTCTTTCTTTCTTTCTTCTTTTATTTATTTATTTTCACAGATAAAGATATTTTCAATTTTTAAAAAAGGTATATTTAATGGTGAAAGTATTACAGATGTCCCTTTTCCCCCCACTGACTCCCTCCACCGTGCCCCTGCCCCACCCTTGCATCAGGCCTTCACTGGCACTATTGTCTGTGTACATGGGTTGTGCATATACACATATAAATTCTTTGGTTAACCAGTATCCTGGTTTTTTTTTTTAATCTTTATAGCACTTATATTAATGTCCTGGTTTATTTATTAGTTTACTAGTGTATCAGCAATATTATGTCTCTAAAATTGGAGATCCATAAGAGTAGATGGTATATAGTGCTTAGAAGCATGCTAAATTGTGGAATGAGTGAAATAAGTGAATGATGCCTTGGATAACTGACATGCCACATTAAAAATATTTGATGCAACCCATACCCCTACACAGTGCATGTTCATCTTCATACACAACTTTATCCAAGTCTTTTAACAACTTCTTTGTGAAACAGATAATCCCAGACATTTCTACAGCAAAAGAGCTTGTGCAATCAGTCATTTCTAAAATATATTAATAATCATATTAAATGGTGCAAATAGTTTCAGAAGCCTGATTTGTGGGCCATAGGCTGCTGCATGAAATGTGCTTATTTCCTTGACCCCAGTGAGCAGTCTCTGTGCTCATCTAAGGACAGAATTTGGTCACGTGTGGTTAGTTGACTACAACAAACATATGGGGGAAATGGCTGAGAATGCTCAGATATTGAAACCATATGTTACTGCATGGGAAACTATCCTTATTAAAAAACAAAACAAAAACTGAGAATCCAGCTAGAAACATACAGCGCAGAGCTTTTGCTTTGAGTCTAAATGGCACTCAGTTTTTTAGAGTGAATAATTTCTTTTAGATTGAACTCAATTTTTAAATCTCACAGCTACACAGTTAAAATATTTCTTTTGACTATAGAAGTTTACAAAAAAACCACAAAATCTTACAAATTAGAAAATTTATTTTAAAATGCCATAAATCCTATGATATTCTAAAAATTCTGTTTTAAACGAGGTAAAGACTTGATCACTTCTATATATACTTCTCATATATACAAAACGTTTTCATTATTTTTTAAATCAATATCCACCATCTTCATAGAGTAATGGAGCAAAAAAGGAATGTGAATGGCACTCTTATGAGATATTAGTCTTGTAAGGAAATTTAGTTCAGTATAGAATTTGCACCATAAGTGGTGCGGATCATCAGTGGGACACAAAGCATAGAATCATACACATTCCCTTTTAATTTTCAGCTGAACCTCACTTATTATTTTTCATTAAATCATTAGATCTTGCCATCAATTGCAAGATACAGCACTATTAATAAATAAAAGTGTTGTCAATTTAATTATGATGCAAGGCTAGCTTATATAAAATACAATACAACTCCTAATTTCAAAGAGTTTAATACATATGGATGTTTGAATCAATGACTTATGTAGTTATACCAACTGGAATTTTGCCTTAATTCCCTAGTATAAAGTACCAAATCCAATGCACTGTAAAAAATTCAAGAATTTTGTTGAACTGACACTTCGTTCCCATTTTGGTGACTATTTCCTTACTTAAAGAGCTCAATGCCCCAACCCAACCACATATGTAGCCCTGCCAGTAAGGAGTCCTTTCTGAGCTTTGCCTGCAGTTAAGGCCAATACTCCAGATTTATCCTTGCCAACGTCCTTCCTCCTTCTTGTCACTATTAGGTAGTGATATGAATTATTACTTTGGGCTGGGAAATTTAATATACAAAGATAACCATATGTTATCATTTTAACAATATTCACATTTTAACTGAGAACTCCTAATTCAAAAATTTTAGTCCCAATAAACCAGTCACATATAGTGTATTTTTTGAGATATAAGTACAATTAACCCATGCAAATTATATCCTCATTTCGATTCACATATAGAGGGAGGCAATGTACTGTGGTAGAAAGAGCATGAACTTTGAGATTTACTAAGACTTTGTTTTAATACCCCACTATGTAATCAGGAAGTTGCTTAATATTTCCTAATCCCATTTTTCCAATTGATCAAGTGAAAATAATGATAAATACATTTTATAAATGCTATAGGCATTAACAAAGTAAACATGTATTGTATAGGATATTTTCTAGCATGTAATTGTGTCATAAAAATGTGACATTATATATAGTTTCCTTTTTAAATCCACCCAATGATCAAACTGGGCCTAAGTAACATTAAATACTCAAGCTCTACTAGCTCTATCATAAAAATCAGCTATTATTCCTGCTGATTTTTTTCTAACTTTGTTTTTGTTGTTTAGATATTTTTGTGTACATATCAAAATCATGCACCTAAAGATTATATAACTTATATTTCACATCACTCAAATTATTTGAAATTCTTTTATTTTTCTCACATGAATTAAATTAATATTCTATATTACTAGCATAGTTTTGAAGATTTGGTGATGATATTTTCTTTTCTATGTAATTTTTAAAATTTATTATAGTTAAAAACTCCATTGCTTTGGTAATAGCACATTCCTACAATGAGACTGACAGATCTTTTATGTCTGCTGATTTATGTGTTTCTCTGATTATTCTTACCTTTCCTAAAATGACATTTTTTTCTTTCATCTTAATTCTTCATATCTTCTACTTAATTTTGTCTTTTTACTAGAATCCCCTTTGTACCTTTCATCATCCCTCTTTAGACTCCCAAGGTTTTTTTTTCCTCTTGTTCCAATCAAACAGTAAATTTAATAGATACATCTAACCTTGTTTTTTAAGTAGTTAAAAATCAAAATATATTTACTGATTAAAATATTAATTTGTGTCTATGCCCAGGCTACCTGTATCTTTCCTGATTCTTTATAAGGTCCAATAAGTAAATCCTTTTTCAGTATGTTTAAATTTTCTCAAATAGAATGTTTTTCAAGCAAGGACACTGAATATTTTTAAAGAGGCAGAGGTCATTTATAGCAAAATTCTGTTGCATGGACATCCTGCTACCCACTGAGCAGGTTACTGGGCATTGAAACACAGAGAGGGCTCACTGAAAATGAGGAAGGCTGGCCAGGGACCACAACCAGAGGCCTTCCGGGAGAGTTGGCTGCTCAATCATTGTTTTTGGAGTTGCAGAGAACAGAAAAAAAGCATGGGCACAGGCTTAGAGCAAGACTTAATGGCAATATTTGGCACACATAGAGATGATATAAAGTTTAGTATGATTAAAGGCACCAACAAAAATTGTATGAATGTAAATGTGTATGTATCTACAATTTTTACAATTTTACTTTCCTAAAGTACCACTAGTATTTTAAGCCTACCCTTGGTAAGATTAAGCTAACTAATAAAAAAAGAAAAACTTGGTACATTTTTATGTATGTTCCTTAATCTACATAAATAATTAAACTTTCTGTCTTTTTATGTAAAACAATATTTGCTCAATTATCAGATGTTTAAAAACACTGTGGAAAGAAGTCTAAATCAGAGTTTATTTTGTTAAATAACATCAAAATATGTTTGGGGAAACACAGGACATATCAATTATTAACATATTGAAATTTATACATTTTTAGTACACAAGCAGATAGAGATGTATTACAAGAGCTGTGAGAATAAGAAACTAAGCAGATTATATACGTTGGAGAGGCAAATACATGAGTGTAAAGTCATAAGGTTATTGAAGCTTCCACCAGCAAGATACTATAAAGGGAGCAACAGAAACTTAATACCAGAATTTTGAAGATTATTCACATTTGATGGCAAATATATAGAGAAAAACTGAATTATTTGAAGAGCCAAGATTATAAACTTGGTAGGAAAAAATAAATAAAGCTTTGTTGAGAAACACTGAAAAAAGAAACAAAGCAAGAAAAATATGAAGAAAAAGGTAATGTCAATGGTTTCATATTCAACTGAGAAGTCCATGAGAATGAGCTTTGGGAAAAATATAGATTGGCGATTGGGAACTTGTAATGCAATGTAATGGTTGAAGTAGGATAATATGCTTGGGAAGTGAATGAATAAAGAAAAAATTGAAATAAGATGGAGCAAGGCTGGATGAAAAAAGTGAAATCATTTTGAAAATAGAAAATACGGAGAACTGTATAAGCAATGGTAAATGTGCCAGTGGACAGGGACGACTTCAACATTTTAAAAGGAAGAAGGTAATTGATGGTAGAGAGAGGACAAAATTACAGACTTGACAGTCACTTTTAAATGTTAATGGAGAGTTCCTGAGTGTGTAAGAACAGCTGCTGACAGAAACTCAGGATACATCCGTTTTAACTATCACCCCCTGGGCAGATGAGTCCCAAATACTATTTCTCAACTTAACCTCTATTCTGAACTCCAGTTGGGTGGGTGGACTTGTCACTCAGGGACACAAGTGCAGCAACATGTTTCTATCCAACTTATCCTGCTATTATTAGTCTACAGACACATATCTGTTTCTGTAGGTCAATGTATCTCCACTAGCTTCACCACAACCTTGCTTCTCTTTTTCCACTTGCTTCTAAAAATATACTACTTGATATGTTGACAGTATCACTACCTGTGATTTAAAACCTAGAACCTAACCTAGCTTGTGTGACTCAGTGGTTGAGCATCAACCTGTGAACCAGGGGGTCATGGTTTGATTCCTGGTCAGGGCACATGCATGGGTGGCAGGCTTGATTCCCAGTAGGAGGCATGCAGGAGGCAACTAATCAATGATTCTCTCTCATCATTGATGTTTCTCTCTTTCTCTCCCCCTCTCCCTTCATCTCTGAGATCAATAAAAGTATATTTTAAAAAGATAAAACCTAGAACCTAGAAAGAAAAAATGTTGGATGAATGAACGAATTGATGGATGAATGGATGTTTATTGATCACATTATTTGTCAGGTACTATTCTAGTTTCTTTGCATTCAGAAATGTCAAGAGGCAACTCCCCTGCCTCTACCTTACCATTAGATCTAGACAAAACAAACACACTGTGTGCCCATTTGTGATAAGTGCTAAGAAGATAAATACAACCAAGTGAGAATACTGGAGATGGTAGACTGCGGAAGCTGTTTTAGATTGGTTGATCAGGAAAGCCCTCTGTGAATAGTTGTCATTTGGGTAGAACACTAAATGAAAGGTGAGAACAAGCCCTGAAGATATTTGGAGGAAGTTTTCTAAGTACAGGGGAGATCAAGCTCAATGGTCAAATAGTTAGAATATTCTCAGCTCATTTGAAAGTGGTGAAAAAGCCTCATTAGTTTGAGCAAAAGGAGTAGGAGGAAGATGAGCCTAAATCATGGAGCACCTTTTGACATAGGGTTCTAGATTTAACAAATAAAGATACCAAATGCCAAGTGAAAATTGAATGTCAGATAAACAATGGATATTTCGGATATATGTATGTCCCAAATATTGCATAGGACATACACAATTTTAAAAATATTTGCTGTTCATTTGAAATTCATGTTTAACTGCATTTCCTGTATTTTATCTGGAAACCATTATGATGACATCTTTGGATTTGGATTTTACTCTTAGTGACAAGGAGAGGTGCTGGAGGGTTTTGAACACGTATCTAGTAATTTGTTGTATGGGAAATAAATGATAAAGCAGTAAGGATAAAAGCATTGAGATTGGCTATTTATGTAGTCAAGCAAGATATGATGATGTCTTCCTAGAGTGGTAGTAGGGAAGGAAATTATTAGATGAAAAGGTGACAGATTAGATATTTGATGGGAAAAAAACAAGGAGTTAAAATGATGCCAATGTTTCTTGACTGAACTGGTAAAATACAGCTGCTATTTCCTAAAATGGGAAAGACAGAAGAAAATGTAAGGCAGAAATCAAAGTTAGGGTTTTATTTTAATGACTTTATTGATGTGTTATCTTCCATATCATAAATGTAACCCATTAACTATATATCATTTAATGGTTATAGTAAATTTAAAGTTGTGACACCATCAATCCAATTTAATTTTAGAAAATTTTTATCTTCCCCCCCTTAAATATCCTTTGTGTCTGCTTACTGTAACTCCTTACATTCATATCAAGTCCCTAGTAATCACTAAACTACTTTCTGTCTTGGTAGATTTGCCTACTCTGACATTTCATACAAATACGATGTAATATGTAGGTTTTATTAATCTGCTTCTTCCACTTAGTATTAAGTTTTGATATCCATTCATGTTGTACTTCATCGTATGGATATGTTATTGGTTGTTTTTCTTTTCCCACCCAGTTTTGGGCTATTATAAATAATGCCAACTTTGACTATTACCAAAAAAAAAAAAATCTTTGTATGGACATATGTTTTTATTTCTCATGGGTAGATTCCTTGAAGGATAATTACTGGGTTGAATGGTAAAATTGTGTAAAAAGTTTGATTTTGAACTTACTTACATCCAAGTAGAGATGTTGTATAGGTACCTGGTATATTAGTCTAGAATTCAGGAAAATGGTAAACATAAATTTGTAATTTAATATTATAAACATGACTTCAGACTGATAGGACTCTGTAAGGTCAGATAAGTAGTAATGTAGTCAGAAAAGAGACTGGGATAAGGATTAGCTCCTAGGGCATGCCAGCTTAAAGGTTAGAAAAATGAGAAGATTCATGAAAAGAGAATAATATGGGGCAAACAGAGAACAGGTCAAAGCAGCCACTTTTCCTGCCCTGTGCATCACGCCCCTTTGGCCAATTTCTAGGCTGAGCTGAAACTGTGGTACATATTTCCAGTCCATGCTAAAAACTTCCCAAGTTTTTCTGCTTAACTGCCTCAAGGTTTTTTCCACAATGAAAAATAAAACAAAACGACCCTCACTCAGCCCTTGTGGTGGTGTATGGAATCAAGGGCCCCACAGGCAAGTCTCAGTAATGAGAAGATGGGACTCAGGATTATAAATGCCCCAGTCTTTATCCTTTGGCGAGATAATTTTGAGTTTCAGGATAACAAAAGGCTGACTGGCATTGACTCAAGAGAAAATCAGAGGAAAGAAAAGGAAGGAAATTGAGATGCATATAGAGCTGTTTTAGGGGCTTTGCTGCAAGGCAGAAAAGAGAAGTATGGTGGGGTAAGTAGATCAAGATAACCAGTGAGAGAGCTCAGGGGAGGAATTGTATTAAAGATGGAGAAGGATACATTTTATTTGGGTAGTGAAAAGAAACACTGAAGATTCTGGAGACAGAAGAATTGCTGAAGTCTTTAAGGAAGTCAGAAGAGATGTGCTTAGGGGCAAGTGTAGAGTTTTACCTTAGAAGCCCAGACTTTTATCAGTTTTAACAGGGGAAGGCAGAGCCATTGGATATACATAAATGTGCATACATTTAGTAGTGGGGACATGTGTTTGATCCATGCCTTCATGAATAAATCCACTCCTAAACATCTGGAAAACAAATAGTTCACCTTCTACTTGAGCCCACCAATAATACTAAATATTTATATTTTAAAATAATCCATTCCATTTCAGAGAGTCCTAGAATAACACAATTTCTTCTCCATGATACCAAGCCAATGGGTATAGAGTGAATCTGTAATGGCCTGGGTATGAATGGGAGAGACATGTTTGCTGCAAAACAAGAAGCAACTGGTTACAGCAGGTAAGAAAGAAAAAGCAAATACCTGAATCCTCCAAACCAGGACTAGAGCAGGAAGTATGCATACGGGAAAACATGTAGGCATGCAATTAGGAAGTATACATGCAGTGAAAAAGGGCAGCTACAAGTGACGCCCGTGGATGAAGCTCTCCTGTCATTTCCGAGAGTGAGGTTCTTGGGGCATTGCTGAAAGAACATTTTCAGAAGCCCCCACAGGAGAATGGAATGTGGAAGATTTTATTGGCATGGGGTTACATTTCTTGGGTTGTAATGTTCCATTTCCTCCAAGCCAGTCCTGAAAGAGGGGCAGCTGGTAGTTCAGCAGAGTCAGACAGAGGACCAGTGCCCGGAGTTTCCATTCCATGTTGCAGCTGGGTGTGGTTTAGCACAGATTCAAGTCCATTAATCCATATGGAACCCAACATGGCCGTGCACCATGAGGGCGCCTGAAGCAGGAGTCTCAAGAGGGCTGGCATTGTGAGGGAGATCATGTCTTTGTTTGGAAGTTTAAATAATCAGGTTTTGCATGATGAGGTGGCCGCACCCATCCTGGCCAATTACCTGTTTCCAGGTGTGATTGACAGGCAATTAGCCTCCCTCATCACGCAGATTTTATTGGGCTTGAGTCTAAACTGCCTTTGCCTAGTAGTCCCTTCCCCCATTAAGCAGCATAGAACAGACTTGGAAAATGTTAAATACATCTTTTTAGCAAAGCTGGGTAAATGGCATGCCTATATTATTTGGTCTCCCTTTTTACTTCTTTCAGACTTAGTTTTGTAGGTAGGTTACTTAAGGCTTTTCAAACTCTCTTCATAGAGTCCTTTGCAAGCCATAGTAGCTGGAGAAATTTCATCAGGGAGGAGAAAGTCAATATGAGCAATCAAGTTTCTTAGACTCTCACTTCAACTTCAAAGAGAGATATCTTTGGAAAACTAAAAGGAATTCTATTAAGTTGAAAAATATGTTCATGAAAAAATAACTGTATTATATGATCTCCAAGGTTCCTTATCCAGCATTCTATGGAAAAATCTCTAAATGCCACGGCAATCATTGGCACTATTTTGTTAACTTCCAGGAGAGAAAACAGGTTCTGAGGATGGCAACAGAACCTGTTTGGTGAGGAATAGAGGGAAAGGGAAGTGGTTCTCCTTGAAGGGGCAAAAAAGATAAATAAAGGAACTGAATAAGGATAAAAGAATCTGCTGAAATGTAAAGTCAGAAAGAAACTGGAAATATATTGCAGACAAACTTTACTTAAGACCAGATTTGTCTCTGAAAGGTCAATTAGAATATTCAAATAAAACAAAAAGTTGTAATTATAAAATATGTATACATATAGGATATACTTATACACATATTTTTTACAGGTACCTATGATTTATATAATTTTAATAGGAGAGAATGATGAAGTATTTTCATCTGTGGCACATGTCCTCCGAATGTAGCCCAGACACAAGATAAGAACACTAACTTCCCCATACAATTTACAAAACCTACACAGAAGAAACATGTGATGGGGATATTTCTAGAATGATTTTATTTATCATTTAATTCAATTTTGAAATTTAAACCTGATAAATGAACACCTCCTATCCCTACAGATAAATATTAAACTTCATTATAAGTTAGTTTTCCAATGATCATAAATTGGCTTTTATGTACTTTAATAAGTCATTTACAATATAGCTTCCTCTGTCTAAATTCAACTGATATTACTGTATTTTGCAGCTAGGCTAACTTTGTGACTTTGAAAAGTGTTGTTCACATTGCATTTTATATGACATTAATTTCATTGTGCACCAGAGGTGACTGAGAAACATATTTTGTTCGTTAAAAATATTACAGTAAACAACTGTCCTCTATGCAATTTTCAAATGAGAATCAATCAAATCCTGTGTGGAGATGTGCAAATTTTCAGTCAATTGTAACTGGTTTGGCTCTTTCGAAGATTAAGGCAGTTTAATGGTTGAAAGCACATTGCAGCAAAGCTAGCTGCAAAAGTCACAGGGTAGGGGATTAGAATTTCATTTCCTTTTAGCTATTGCCATGTCTGTTTTCTGTCCTCGCTGCCTCTTGCTGCCATTTAACCCATGCTTTTAAGGACAAGAGGGGTGGAGGACTTGAGGGCCTCTAGCTTCATCTTAACAAGGCATTGCTAGCACTTTCGAGCATAATTTCTCATAAGTGTCAGAGATCACTGGATGTTCGAAACCTACAGCCAGCAGATGGTCATTATGACAAAAGTTACATTTTAAAGGCAAAGGATGTTTTGTGGTATTTACAATAGTGTGTGAGTATTACACCTCAGAGTATGTCTGAGTTGAAATCAAGTCATCCTTGTGGTTGACTGTTTAAGAAGCAGTAACAAAAGATGGGCCTATTTTCAAAAGATATTCTACTTTGTTATTCTGGTCTAAAATTTATACCACATAATTTGTTTCTTTCTCCTTATGTTTAAGCACTTATTATGGATTTCCCAGATCTTCTTTTATTCCTTAATTTTTTATTTATTGATTTTCAAGAGACAGTAGGAGAGAGAGAGAGAGAGAGAGAGAGAGAGATCCATTTATGCATTCATTTGTTACTTCTTGTATGTGCCCTGACTAGAAATCAATCCCACAACCTTGGCATATCAGGACAACACTCTGACCAACTGAGCTACACAGCCAGAGCTCCTAAACTTTATTTCTGAGAAGAATTAGTAAAACCAAAATTAAGTAAAAACATATATTATTAACTTGCTAATGTGAATTTCTATATCTAGCCAGATCTTTAAAATTGCATAAAATAGGAGCTATTGATGAATTTTTATACTACAGATAAAGAGGTAACAGAAGTATTAGACAATATAAAAAATATTAGATTAAACTACACTTCTAATTCTTTGTTCATTTAAATTTTAATAATTTGCTCATTATTTTGCCCTGTTTTTACATATGCCATTTTATACCAAATGATTTTGACTGGTCCTAAGAGCTAAATAAAAAGGAAGACTCAAATCCAACAGAATTAATGAGATAAGTGTTTGTGTTAAAAAAAAACCACACACACACACAAAAAAAAACCACACAAAAAAAAGAGGTCTACTATTTCTCAAAATCTTCTTGCTCTTAAAATCATGAGTTTAGCAGCAAGAAGTCTTAGGATTGAAGTAATCAGATATGTATTTCTATTAAAATTTATGATCATGAAAACAGAATCATGATTGAGACTACTTGAAAATAAAAAGAGAGACTCTAGTGCTGCCCTGGTGGGAGTGCACTGTTGAATGCCTGAGCATTCAGAGGATGTGAATGATGATCTCCTAATGTAGGCGGTAAATGATCTAGAACTGGGGAAAGAAGCTGATGGTAGCTGTGAGGCCTCCACCTGTCCACATTCCTGTGAGAACACCCATTCTACTAAAACTGAAACTCCTTATGAACATAAAATTCCTCCCTAATGCTGCTGGTAATACAAGGAACAACAGAAGATACAAGTGACAACAAGAATTGTTACTCTGAACTTCACTTTGATATATAAGGAATAAATTGTTTAATGATCTGAAAGTGGTGGGAACCTGAAGAGAAAGTAAGAGATTATACAGTCAGAATTAAGCTTAGTTGCAGCAAAAAACCCAAATTAACTGGTTTCCTGCACAAGATTTGATTATTTGCTGAAAAAGTCCAGAGGTCAGCTCTCTAGGGTTGGTGTCAAAATATCACAAATTAGCGCAGATTCCAGACTCCTTTCAGTCTTTTATTCAGAATAGAATCAATAAAGAGCGGGATACAGAATCCAACTTCACAACTTCCTCCTTGTTTAATCTTTGACAAGTCACTACTTCTCTCTCCCTCCATATCTATATCTGTAAATAGACTTGCAATCACTAACTATAAATTACTTTCATGAAAACTGTTAATTGGAACTATGGATAGTAATTTATAATAACTACTCAAAAGTAACAGTTGCTTACATTTAAGGAGTGCTTTTCATGACCAGGCGCTGTTCTTAACCCTTTGCTTGCTAAATAAGGTATAGATTAAGAAATACAGCATTAAACATTGGCCTAGGCATGGTCCGTGCTCTTAAGTACTATTTAGAGATGGGGTAGCTGATATATCTACCTCATGTAATTGTCATAAAACATGAATAAGATAAGAAAAAATTCTGTTACATAGTAAATACAATATAGAAACTAATAGCTGATAGCTCAATTTTGAAAATGAAATGTATTTTAATAAACACTGCCTTTATAATTATTCAAAGTATGTGTATACATTCTGGGGGCATCCTATATATTGCTGGCTATTATTATCGCTGTTGCTTTTCTGATGTGTCCCCATTTAGCTGCTAGAGCTCCAATCAGTTCATCCTTATTAAAGCAGAAGATTATGTCATCTTTTTTAAGGACAATTCCTACATATGCATAATCTCTACTTACTATACCAATTGGCTGAAATTTAGACCCATGACCATGCCTTCCTAAAAGAAATGTGGTCTCTTCTGTATCCTGGTAAAATTTGTGGTGTTTATCATTCAGGAAATATGAAAAACTAAATATTGGGAGGATACAACTAAAAGTTACTGCCATATGTTATCTAGGCGTCCATAAAGGTGTAAAAAAATCATCTATGAGATTCTTAAAGAGCCATGTACCAAGAGGAGAAAGTCAAAGGTAAGCTAAAGTTTTAAGGATAATACTGGAAATAGGAAAATACACTGTAGCTATGCTTGGAATATAAAGATGAACAAAAAGAGGAACCACTTGATTTAAGGAGGTGAAAGTAAAACAGAGAATCACCTATCAGTCTTCATCTTCAACCTTCACAGTTAAGACTCTTCGTATTAAAAAGGGTGTAACAAGTCTCCTGAGGCAGCTACCCCTGCCTGCTGTGCCTGCACTGTGCTTGGCACATTCTGCTTCTACTGCCTGGAATCTCTCTCTCTTCTTCACTCATGAAACTGCTACTTGACCTTCCAGAACTAGTCCACTCACAAATCCCAGAAAGCCCAGAGAGTGGGAGAGTTTTAAGAAGACACATCTGTCAGAAGTGGGCTTGGATACGGCTTGCTGAGGGTAGCCAGGTGGGTCAGACTCAGAACTGTAGTTGCTAGAGCTCCTCCTGAGCAAGGAGGCGGGGAGAGAGATTCAGTCCATGGGTAAATGCCAACATGGGGACAAACAGGAAAACAAAGTCACGTATCAGGTTCAGTGATATGAAAACAGAGCTGAACTAATGGTTCACATTAGATGGAAATGTTACAAAAAGAGCAATTTTATTTAATCTGAGCTTTCATTTTGTAGTTTATATAAGCTTTAGCGATTCCCACAAATGCCTTTGGGTGTCTTAAAAATGTATTTGATTATCTTAAGCTATCTTTTCTAGTTGCCAGCTTCAGTTCCCTCAGTGGTAAATAGAATTTCAGGGAAGTTATCACAATTAAGAAAGATGATGCATACAAAGGCCCCTGTTTTGTTTCTGGGACAAGTATTTGCTGAAAACTATGTATATTGAAAACTCATGAATGGGTTCAATACCATGCCGAATATAAAGAGTTGTGATTAATCAAGTGTCCCATTTTTCAAAAATAAAATGGTCTTATGTCCACTTGAATAACTTGCATACCCATAGTTGAAATCACCGTTTCCTGTCACTCCACTCCCCATCCAGGTCCTCCTTCTGACCTCTCTGTCTCTGCCAGTATCTTCACCTTTCCCAAGTTACCCAGGCTCAAATTTTTAAAGACCTATTTGAATCTCTCTTCCTCATCACTGCATTCATTCACTTGTCAAGGTATGTAGATCCTAAATGCTCTGTGTCACTCACATCCGTTTGCATTAACAAAGTTCAAGTCCTCATTGCTTCTCCCCTGGACTGTTTAAAACCATCCTGACTGCCCTCTCACCTTTTGTGCCTCCCTGCACTAATGTATCCTCCAGACTTCTCCCTGTTGAATTTCAACTCATTTACTTTAACACATCATTTCAACCTGTCAGTATCATTCAAAATCCTAATTCTGTCATCTACAACTTATTATCTCTCCCTCACTGTAGCCCCCAACCTTACTTTCTAAATCATTGTCCAAATAACAGCATTTAAAAATATAGAATAAGACCAAGCAAAAAACTCTCCCAAACACAATCAATACACATTTCCAACGTTTATACCAATTCAAACCAATTTAATTAAAAATCTTGTTTGGTGTCCTTCTATCTACAGTATGGTACAGTGTGGGAAAGGCATTTCAGTTTTGTCAGGCATAGAGCCTTGGTTAGAAACACCAGTTTTCCATGTAATAGTAACTTGGAAAGGAGTTTTAAGTCCAATGAGCAAAATGATAATATTATACCTAATATATCTAATATATAAGCTTTAGTGGTAATTAATACATTTAGCAAGAATGGTAATCTAGATTAGTTTTCAGGATACGTAAGTATTTAATAATTTTTTTTTCTTTTTAAACTGCCCTAGCTGGTGTGGCTCAATTGGTTGAGTATTGTCCCATGCACTATGTGTTCGCTGGTTCAATTCTTGGTAAGGGCACATACCTGGGTTGTGGTTGGATCCCCAGAAGTGGGCCTGCAGGAGGTAGCCAATTGATGTTTTTCTTTCTCTCTCTCTTTCTTTCTTTCTTTCTTTCTTTCTTTCTTTCTTTCTTTCTTTCTTTCTTTTCTCTTTCTTTCTTTCTTTCTCTCTCTCTCCTCCCTCTCTCTCTCTCTCTCTCTCTTCCTCTCCCTTCTGCTCTCTCTAAAATCAATAAAAATATATTTTAAAATAAAATAAAGAGGAGAGACAAAATGGTGGCAGAATAGATGGACGTGTCCCAAGCCTTTTCCCGGAGCAGATAGAATAAGCAACTAAATAGAATAGCATACACCCCGAATTGGCAAACTAGACACAGCTGATGAGACAATTCACAGCCAAGAAGGGCAGATGATACCTAGAGAATGGTAAAATCAGGGATCTGGGCTAGAGAAAACTACAAGATCTCCGAGCCCAGAGGGTCAGAGGGAAACTACATGGCTCCAAGGCCACATCCTTTGGGACAGGCATAACATAGCGTCTGACTGTGGAAAGGTCCACAGGACTGCTGGTGGCAGGGGATTCTAGATCTGGTTCCACAACCAAGAGACACTGAGCCCAGAGGGGGCAGCCTATATGGCTGCCCAGGCTGCACTTTGCCAGTGGGAGAGGGGCTCGCTTTGGCATAGCTCTTTCCCCTCTTTTTGGTCTTTGCTTTTGTTTGCTGAACCTAGTTCATAGGACCTTTTAAATACAGACACTCACCTGTGGCTGAGGTGCAGGTGGAGTTGTGGACTTGTGGAGTCTGGGGAGAGGTCAGGGAAAGGAGAGGGTCTGGAAGAGGTGGCCATGAGTCTGGCACTGAGTCATACCTGATGTGCTGGACCTAAGCACCTTTTCTCCTGAAGAGATAGCCCCTCCCTGCAGTCTCTAGGCAATCAATACAGCCATACCCAGACTATACCCCAAGTGGTACAAAGGATACAAAATAAAATAGTCCCTGAGAGTCCTCAGGAACTAGCATAAAGAGAGGTCTTCAGGCCAAGCAACAGGAACTGAAAAGTGGCAGACAGTACAGATGAGTGAGATCTTAAACCAGCCATCATTTTTATTTTATTTTATTTTATTATTATTTTGTTATATCTTTTTTCTTTTTATTTTCCTTTTTTTCATTTTTTTTATTTATTTTCTTTTTCTTTTTGCATTATTCTTCAATCATTCTAATTCTTTTATTTTATCATACTTTTTAAATTAATTTTTAAAATTTATTATTATTTTTTCTTCTCTTTATCTTTCTTCTTATCCACTCATCCTCTTTCTATTTCCTCTATACTGAACTGAGGTCCTCCCCATATTTATTCAATTCCTTATCCTTACTTTCTATATATAAGATTTTGCCCCCACCCTCTTTACTAGGTATTTGGTGTTTGTATGTTTTGGTTTATCTGTTTTTTTTCTGTTTTTTTCTCCATATATATATATATATATATATATATATATATATATTTCTTTTTTCTTCCTTTTTCTTCTTTCCCTTTTCTCTCATACCATTCTTTTCCTCTCTTCAATATCATTTGTGCTATCTTTCCTCTCCCCTAATTCTCTTTTCTCTGGTGGTCACTTATATTGGATTTATCTGTGTCATAAGTACATTCATGTTTTGTTCCCTTTGTGTTGTGTCTTGACGAGGAGAATTTTATCCTGTTTGACGAATGTGGTAGAGAGCAAGCCACATAACCAGACACCTGAAGAGGAGACTCTATCCATGAATGGGTCAATAACACCCCAGACCCAACTACAGAGGCAGGAAGAAGGCGGCTGTAAGGGAGAGAGCATGAGTGAGGGAGCAAAGGTGGAGTGTGTGGACATGTGGTGTGTGTGTGTGTGTGTGTGTGTGTGTGTGTATGGCAAAGTTAGAACTGCAGGACCTTCAGGGGCAGTCTGACTAGGCTCGCCTAAACAGGCAGCCTCTGCTACCATTGCAAACACTCCCAGAGTGGCTGGCTCTTCCACAGAGGCCACACCTTTTTGAAAGGAAGAGCTTCTATGACTGGGATCCCAGCCTCACCTCCCCCCAGGGTGCCCTCAGATAACACTTGGGACTCTAAAGTGACCCCCTCCAGGGACCTGCTGCCTCAGCTGCGTTCCAACAGTCACTGAGACACCAGTCACCCCGGGCGTGGGCTCCTGTGAGTCCCGAAGTGCGCTCCCTTCTGGCCAGACCAACTCTTTAGCCCAGGGCACTGTGACCATGTGAGCAGCAGCCACGTGAGCAGCCTGCCCCTGTCCAATGAGCAGCAGCCCCACGAGCAGCCCGTCCCAGTCCAATGAGTGGCAGCCTCACATGGCTGACCCCTGTCTGAGGAACAGCAGCCGCACGAACAGCCCGCCCCATCCAAGGAGCAGCAGACGCACACAGCCCACCCTCATTCGAGGAGCAGCAACTGCGCAAGCAGCCTACCCCTGCCAGCCAGAGGAGTCACCATTGCTGCGAGCAGTGCCCACCAGAGTAGCCGCCGCCAACTGAGGAGCAGCCACCACCTGAGGAGCCACTGCCACCTGAGGAGAAGCTCCTGCACAACTCGACACTTAGATCCTTTGGTGAGAGCAAAAATGGGGAGACAAAGAAACCCCCAAAGGAAAGAAAAGGAGCAATCACCAGCAAAGTTGATGAATGAAATGGAGGCATGCAATATGTCAGAAAAAGAATTCAGAATAAGGGTCATACAGTTCATAAACAGGATGAATGGAAAAATAAACAACTTATGTAAGAATCAAGAAGAAATAAAGAGTCATATAGCTGTAATAAAAAACACCATGGAAAGTTACAACAGTAGACTAGGAGAAGTGGAGGACCAAATTAGCAAATTAGAAAACAGGGAAGAAAAACACACACAAACTGAACTGCAATTAGAGAAAAAAAATGAAAAGACAGGAGGAGAGTCTAAGGGAGCTTTGGGACAACATAAAACGAAGCAATATATGAATAATAGGGGTGGCAGAATGATAGTTAGAAAACCTATTTGAAGAAATAATGCCAGAAAACGTCCCCGATATGGGGAAGAAAAAAATCACACAAGCACAAAGAGTCCAAAATAAGATGAACCCGAAAAGACCCACATCAAGACACATTGTAATTACAATTGCAAACGTTCAGGACAAAGAGAGACTCTTAAAGGCTGCAAGAGAGAGACAGAAAGTTACGTACAAGGGATCTCCCATTAGATTATCAAATGATTTCTCAACAGAAACACATCAGGCCAGAAAGTAATGGCAGGAACTTTAAACAGTGATGTAAAGCAAGGACTGAATCCAAGAATACTCTATTCAGCAACGCTATCATTCAAAATTGAAGGGGAAATAAGGGGCTTCAGAGACAAAAAAAAAAAAAAAGGCTAAGGGAGTTTATCACTAACAAGCCAACTATGCAAGAAATGCTAAAAGGACTGGTGTATAAAAGAAGAAATAAAAAGGGAATAAGGCACAAAAAAGAAAAATGGCTACAAACAAGTACTTATCAATAATAACTTTAAATGTAAACAGACTAAATGCTCCAATCAAAAGACATACAGTGGCTGAATGGATAAAAAAAACATGACCCATGTATATGCTGTCTATAAGACACCCACCTCAGAACAAGGGACTCACTCAGACTGAAAGTGAAGGGATGGAAAAATATATTTCAGGCAAATGAAAATGAAAAAAAAAATTGGGGTAGCAATACTTATATCTGACAAAATAGACTTCAAAGTGAAGGCCATAACAAGAGATAAGGAAGGCCACTTCATAATACTAAAGGGAATGATACAACAAGAGGATATAACCCCAGTAAACATATATGCACCCAAAGCAGGAGCACCTAAATACATTAAAAAAAAAAACAAAAAACTTCTGGAAGATATCAAGGGAGAGATCATAGATCACATATTGGGTCACAGGAAAAGTCTCTCCAAATTCAAGAAGATTAAAATCACATCAAGCATCTTCTCAGACCACAATGGCATAATATTAGAAATGAACTACAATAAAAACAATCAAAAATATTCAAACCCTTGGAAGCTGAATAGCATGCTATTAAACAATGATTGGATTACCAAAGAGATCAAAGAACTTAAAAACATCCTGGAAATGAATGACAATGAAAACACAACAATCCCAAATCTATGGGGCACAGTGAAAGCAGTCCTGAGAGGGAAGTTTATACCTCTACAGGCCTACCTCAAAAAAACAAGCAGAAATGGTAATATATTATCTAACTCTACAACTTAGAATTAGAAAGAGAGCAACAAGAAAAGCCCAAAGTGAGCAGAAGGAGGAGATAATAAAGATCAGAGCAGAAATAAATGACATACTTCAACATAATAAAAGCCTTATATGACAAACCTACAGCCAACATCATACTCAATGTGCAAAAACTAAAACCATTTCACCTAAGAACAGGAATGAGACAGAGATGCCGACTTTCACCACTCCTGTTTGACACAGTACTGGAAGCACTAGCCATAGCAATTAGAGAAGAAGAAGAAACAAAAGGTATCTAAATTGGAAAAGAAGACATAAAACTGTCACTATTCACAGATGACATGATACTGTAAATAGAAAACCCTAAAAACTCCATCAAAAAATTATTAGACTTAATAAATAAATTTGGCAATATAGCTGGATACAAAATTAATGCCAATAAATCTATGGCATTTTTATAAACCAATAGTGAACTTACAGAAAGAGATACTAAAAAAAAAATCCCATTTACCATCGCACCAAAAAAATTAAGATACCTAAGAATAAATTTAACTAAGGAGGTAAAAGACCTATACTCAGGAAACTATAGGACACTGAAAAAAGAGACAGAGGAAGACATAAACAGATGGAAGAACATACCATGTTCATGGATTGGTAGACTCAACATCATCAAAATGTCCATACTACCCAAAGCAATCTATAGATTCAATTCACTTCTCATTAAAATATCAATGGATATTTCACAGACCTAGAACAAACTCTCCAAAAATTCATCTGGAATAAAAAAAGACTCAGAATAGCTGCAGCAATCCTGAGAAAGAAGAACAAAGTAGGAGGAATCTCAATACCAGATATCAAGCTATATTACAAAGCCACTGTTCTCAAAACAGCCTGGTACTGGCACAAAAAAAGACATATAGACCAATAGAATAGAATAGAGAACCCAGAAATTGACCCAAACCACTATGCTCAATTAATATTTGACAAAGGAGGCAAGAACATACAATGGAGTGAAGACAGTCTCTTCAATAAATGGTCCTGGGAAAATTGGACAGATACATGCAAAAAAATGAAACTAGACCACCAACTTACACCATACACAAAAATAAACTCAAAATGGATAAAGGACTTAAACATAAGACGGGAAACCATAAAAATATTAGAGGAATCCACAGGCAGCAAAATTTCAGACATATGACAAAACAATATCTTCACTGATACAGCTCCTAGGGTGATGGAAACTAAAGAGAAAATAAACAAATGGGACTACATCAAAATAAAAAGCTTCTGCACAGTAAAAGAAACCATCAACAAAATGACAAGAAAGCCAACTGTATGGGAAAACATATTTGCCAATGATATTTCCTATAAGGGTTTAATCTCCAACAATTACAGGGAACTCATACAACTTATCAAAAGAAAGATAAACAACCCAATCAAAAAAAATGGGGAAAGGACCTAAATAGATACTTTTTGAAAGAGGACATAGGAAGGCCAAGAGACATATGAAAACATGCTCAAAATCCCTAATTTTCCAAGAGATGAAAATCAAAACAACAATGAGGTACCCATCTCACCCCTGTCAGAATGGCTATCATCAACAAATTACAGGGGTTTGCAAGGATGCGGAGAAAAAGGAACCCTCGTGCACTGCTGGTGGGAATGCAGATTGGTGCAGCCACTGTGGAGAACAGTATGGAGTTTCCTCAAAATACTAAATATAAAACTCCCATTTGACCCAGTGATTCCACTTCTAGGAATATATCCCAAGAAACTAGAAAGGATATATGCACCCCTATGTTCATAGCAACACAATTTACAATAGCTAAGATTTGGAAACAGCCTACGTGCCCATCAGCAGATGAGTGGCTTATAAATCTGTGGTACATCTACACCATGGAATACTATGCTGAGGTTAAAAAAAAAAGAAGGAATTCTTACCATTTGCAACAGCATGGATGGAACTGGAGAGCATTATGCTAAGCGAAATAAGCCAGTCAGAGAAAGATAAATATTACATGATCTCACTCATTTGTGGAATATAATGAACAACATAAACTGATGAACAAAAACAGATCCAGAGACAGAGAATCATCGATCAGACCATCAAACCTCAAAGGGAAGGTAAGAGAGGGTGGGGAAAGTGGGGAGAGATCAACCAAAGGACTTGTATGCATGCATATAAGCCTAGTCAATGGACACAGACACCCGGGGGGTGAGGGCATGAGTGGGGGTGGGGGGCATTAGGGGACTAAGAACACATATGTAATACCTTAATCAATAAAGAAAAAAAGAAAAAAATAAATGGTAAAAAATAATAAAATAAAAAAATTAAGTGTTATGTTAAATCAGCAGATATACAAAGATTAAGAAGTAGCTCCTGTTCTCAGAATCCTTACAGTTGAGAGGAAGTATAGATGTGATAAAGAAAAGTGAATAAATATTTTTAAGACGCTGAATGTGATAAGTCTCAGTGAAATGCAGTGGGGTTAAAAGGAGAGGTCACACCCTAGGCAGTTTTGCTCAGTGGTTAGAGCATAGGCCTGCGTACTGAAGAGTCCCAGATTTGATTCCAGTCAAGGGCACATGCTCAGGTTGTGGGCTCAATTCCCAGTAGGGGGTGTGCAGGAGGCAGAGGATCAATGATTCTCTATCATTGATGTTTTTATCTCTCTCCCTTCCTCTCTGAAATCAATAAAAATATATTTTAAAAAGAAAAGAAAACAAAGGAGAGGTCCTAAGGGTCGGGCCTATTTGATCTTGAAATTGATTTGGGGCCAATGAGGAATCACTGATGTTTTTGTAAAGAGGGAGTTAAATGATTAGAGTTAGAGTTTAGTAAGACTCAGTAGAAAACGACATGTAGGTTATATTATGTTTAGGGAGAGAAAGCCAGATAAAAAGATATTAAAATGACTTCTGTTAGATATGAGCAGAGTAAGGACAATGGTCCAGACACAGAAACTCACCAGGGCAGAAAGCTTTGGATGCCTAGCAAGGGGCAAAACTGGGAAAACAACAACCTCACCCCTCTTCTAGCATATCACTGGCCATACGGTTTGGACCCCAAACTTTCATATTGCTGGTCACAAGGTTTAGACCCCTGACAATTTCCTCTCTAAAGATAACTTCTAGGCCTCAGTTGTATTTCAGCTCTGGGCCCAGAAAAACAGCAAAACCAGACAAGTGACACCTTGGTTGCCTCAGGACCAGCTATATTGCCTAATGAACCCCTGCCCTGGCACTGACCAATCAGTGGAGACCATGACTCTGAAAGAGCGCACCTGGAAAGCTGATGAATATTCTATTGGGACCCTCCCCTGAAACCCCCCCTAAGATTTCCACTTTTAAGAAAGAGATAAATATGCTCAGGACAAAGGACCCAGTGTGTACTCTCCCTCTGAGGCAGTGATGGCAAACCTTTTGAGCTCGGCGTGTCAGCATTTTGAAAAACCCTAACTTAACTCTGGTGCTGTGTCACATATAAAAATTTTTTGATATTTGCAACCATAGTAAAACAAAGACTTATATTTTTGATATTTATTTTATATATTTAAATGCCATTTAACAAAGAAAAATCAACCAAAAAAATGAGTTCGCATGTCACCTCTGACACGTGTGTCATAGGTTAGCCATCACTGCTCTAAGGAGCATGCCCATGTCATTCCTTTCCCCTCACCTTCCCCCACAGGCATGTATCTCCTAACCTCTAAGGGACTCCATTAGACTTGCAACCAGGATAACAGTGGGCAGTGGCAGCTCATCCAGGGCTAACATCCTGTACCTGTCACCAAGGCCCCTTTTACTCTGACATCCCAGTGAGCCAAAGCAGCCCAGCCTGGGCTCTCCTGTTGCTTCTTCTATGCCCTTCCTTGTTTCACTATATTTTTGCACTATCATGGACCCAATACCCTTTGGCTCAGTGCTGTGTAGTCCTTCCCTTTGGATATCTACACCCCTTACCCCCTTTTCCTTAAATAAATTCAATTTTCTTTAACCATTGTCTGAGATGGCTATTTAGCCTGTCCACATGCCACTGCGTCAACTTTACGACTTCTTTTTCTTACTTGACTTTTATGATGCATTCGAAACCATTGACTACTGCTTCATTCTTTCTTTTTCTTCAAAGAATCTCTCTCAAGGTCTTCTCCAAAATCTTTGCTTATTTCTCAATCTTATGTCTGACTTCATTTTCTCTGCTCCTATCTTAACTATTGATGTTTCTTAAGCCTTGTAATAATAACCTTCTTTCATATCATTCCATTACACTCTAAGTGAATTTATCTAGATTCAAGACCTCAAATCCTGCATATATCTTGGAAATTCCCCAAACTAAATTTCTTTGCAAACTCTCTCTTGAACTAGAGAATAATATTCACCTGGCTCCTAAACTTCCACAAGTGAATATTGAATCACATCCAACTAAAGTTGTTAGTCACCATCTTTGAAATGAACTTATTCATGCACTTGGCAAATGGTTTTTTAACATATGCTATGTACCGGGTACTCTTATAGGCATTTGGCTTCACCAATGAACAGAGACATGGTTCCTTGTAGAACTTACATCAAGTTCACCCTGCCAATGGATTTTCAGTATTGTGATTCTGATTTTGACACCCCCCCACTCACCCCCGCCGAACACACACATGCACACACACACACGAACAACTGCTTCCAACCTTTCAGTTACTCTCTGATGTCTTCAGAATAAAATTCACGCTTCTTAAAATAACATTTAAAAAATAAAAGAGACTTATTAGTGATCCAGTCATTATTTAGGGTCGTTTTTGTCATAGTTTGCAATTCATATAATTTATAATTCATCCTCTGAGCAGTGCTGTAGCTCACTCTTCGCCTTTGCTCTTGCTGCTCCCTGTACCTGGGAAGCTTTCTCCTCTTCACCCCTGCCCCACCCAGCTCATGACTACTTATTCTTTGCAACGCAGCCACAGTGTCAGCTCTCCCATGGTCATTTTTCATTTCCCTAGGATAAAGTGATCTCTATATTTTTATGAATATTTTATATGCTTTTATCATAGCACATATTCAAATATTTTATAAATATTTTCTTTTTTAAACCTTGGTCCAAGTAATTGCTGAGCTAATGGGATACGGGGACTTTGTTGTTATTCTCCGACTCCCTGTGCCAGTTATCATATTAATGCTTCTCAGCTTCAAATCCATTTTTCTTTGCCCCGCTTTGTAATACTATATCTTGACCCTGAAACATTTCTCCTTTGCCAGGTGGCTTGTGGTGAGGCTTTGTTAGGAGAGGGGAATGGAGGAATAAACACACACACACACACACACACACACACACACACCTACCTCAGACCTTTTATAGGGACCAGTCTACTCACACCCCTCAGCAGTTTTCCTGGCCACTTGGCAAGCCCTTTGTAGGAACCAGCTCTAGCCTAACTGAATCCTCCAGCAGTTTTCTCAACCACTCAGTGGGACATTCCTAAGGATGAGGAATATCTGGCTCTGTTCAGAGACAGCCTGGCAGATTGCACATAACTTTAAAACATTGAACCTCTCTACTAAATGAGTACTAATGACAATGAATGCTAGACATGTGACTGCTCACTTCCCAAGCATCCATTATATCATTTCATGAGAAAAATTAACTCACCATAATTTTACATCTCAAATGTAACAATAATAATGAACCCATTAAAACTTAACTATGTGCTATACCATGTCATGAGTGAAATATATGGATTATTTTACTTAAGCCTCATAACTACCACGAGAAGTACTGTTTTAGCCCATAACTGCTGAATATGTATTTTTTCCTCTAATGTTGGGAACAGATGGAACCTCAACTTTGTATTCTCCTTAAGTCCTTTTTCTTTTTGCACTTAATTCCTTGTGCCACTGTACCTTCTAGAGGCTGCCTAGGAGTTAGCATTTTAGGACAAATCAGAGGAAGAAGTGGCATCATTCTTTCTGCTGAGATCATGCTTTTGGTTTTAGAAAAATTCAAAATTAATTTCTATAAAAAAATAAAGTTCAACGCTGGTATTACTTTCATAAATATAATGTTGTAATAGAAAGAGATCTGCTATTTTACATTATAAATAGAAATAATAATAGTTAATACCTACAAAGAATTTATATAACTTTCCATTGAACTTGGGATTAAATCCAATCTCTTTAAAGGGAATTTTCCTCTAAAATTTGGCTCTTGAACCACATCTCCAAAATCATTTTGAGCTGTTCTCCTATCTGTTTCTTTTTTTAAAAGTATATTTTATTGATTTTTTACAGAGAGGACGGTAGAGGGATAGAGAGTTAGAAACATCGATGAGAACGAAACATCGACCAGCTGCCTCCTGCACACCTCCTACTGGGGATGTGCCCGCAACCAAGGTACATGCCCCCAACTGGTATCGAACCTGGAACCCTTAAGTCCGCAGGCCGATGCTCTAGCCACTGAGCCAAACCAGACAGGGCCCTATCTGTTTCTTATATTTCCACTAGAATGGTTATTTTTTCCCCATCCATTTCAGGATATTCCAAGTTCTTTCCTATTTTATTGACTTCCCATATAGCTGTTTTTTCTTCCTAGAAAGTTTATTCTTTTATTCTTCTCCTGCCTGCTTCTTCTCATCCTTCATTTCACTTTTGAAGAAAACATTTCCCTGAGCAACTACTCTGGACTACATTCTCCAAATATTTGTTTTTTCATAACACTCTTTTAGATTACTTCATAGCATTTATCACAAATTATTTATTTTCCATGTTTACTTATTTAATGGTAAAGCCCCTCTCTTTAATCCCATCTTTTATTATTCATTCAGCAATTCTAGTGGAAGAAAGAGAGGGCTAAGACTCTGCTTAGAGAGAACTGGGAAGTCAATTACTTTTAAATAATATGTTTGCTCAAATTTGTTCGAGCTGTGTAGCATTGTGTAATAAATGATCTCATAACTAAGTGGCTTAAAATAATAACCACTTTATTATATTTCATGGGTCAGGAATTTAAATGGAGCCTGGCTAGGTGATTCCCTTTTTTCCATGTGGAATGGATGGAGGTCACTTGGTGACATTCGGTTGATGATAGGTCTAGTCATTAATGTCCAAGATGGTTCCACTCATATTTGTAGCACCTTATCAAGGATGGATGGAAGGTGGAGCTCAGTTGGGAATCTTGAATGGATCCTTTTAACATGGAGGATTCTGGTTAGTTAGACTTTTTTTATGGCAGTTCACACCTCCAAGAATAAGTGTTCTGTTTTAGCAAATAATACAAAAAGCTATATGGATTTTTATGAATAACCTCAGAAGTCCTAGAGTGTCATTTCCAGAATATTCTATTATTTAAAGCAGTTGCATGCCCACACAGATTGAAAGGGAGGGGAAATTGACTCTACTTCTCCACTGAGAAGTGTTAAGGAATTTGCCACCATGTATTAAAACCTCAACAATATTCACACTCTCTGATACTGTGCTAATTAAGTTTTGGATAAACAGGGATTAGAAATCATAGCCCTACCCTTAAGGGACATACAAGAATAATGAGAAATTGTTCTGTAACAATTATGGTGCCAGAAAAATATGTGTGTATACCACAGAATACAGACAATTACATGGATACCTAGGAGAGAACTAACATCTCTTCCCTCTTGCCTATCGGTAAAATCCTATATATCTTTTAGGTTCAAGATTAAACATCAATAAAACATATAATTTGAAATCTTCCTCCAATCTACCATTCAGAACATATCTACCCTTTTCTATACTCCAACAATACTATGCAAGTAGGTGGTAAGTTGGGTTAGAATACATATGCCTAATAATCATGGTGCAATGTTTTTATGTGGTACAGTACACACTCCATAAAATGGATATTAAATAATGAGTACTTCTTGAAATATAAAGCACAACAAATTTGATCCAATTTTAGCACAGAACAATCCAACCAAGAATTAAACAGAATTTGTGATCTAGTAAATAAATTTAAAATAGTATTTCTTTGTGGGAATGCATTTTAAGTTCTAAATTAACAAGTTGGAAAAAAAAACATTTTGAACCCTATTATTGTTTAATTCATATTTGATGTGTATTTCATCTGAAAGAGTTAGGACATTTACATTTGCTTACACACTCATGGAGACTTCCAGGAAAACTATAGAATATTTTAGTCTCCAATAGATTTCAGAGTCAGAGAGTCTTCACTCAAATCTGTTCTTTTTTTTTTTTTCTTTTTTTTTAATATATTTTATTGATTTTTTACAGAGAGGAAGGGAGAGAGATAGAGAGTTAGAAACATCGATGAGAGAGAAACATCGACCAGCTGCCTCCTGCACATCTCCCACTGGGGATATGCCCCCAACCCAGGTACATGCCCTTGACCGGAATCGAACCTGGGACCTTTCAGTCCGCAGGCCGACGCTCTATCCACTGAGCCAAACCGGTTTCGGCTCAAATCTGTTCTTTAACATTCATTAACTTTATATTTTTGACCTTTTTAAAGTTTTAGCTTCTCCATCAGCAAAGTAAAAGTAATGACAACTATTTCATAGGGCTATTGTGAAAAAATAAATGAAGTTATTCAGTAGAGTAATAACTGGCACATTTATGAAAGATATTCGATAGTTCTTTGTAGTTCAACTAGAAGAGTTGGCATACTTGCTTAAAATTATGTCAAACTACTGTCTTTCCATATTGTGAGTTTTTAGGGGTAAACAAACTTGTGTCATGCAGCTTGGTATTCTTTATACCATTTTAATAATGCTATAAATTACAATTTTCATTTTGATTTACAGAATAGTTTCATGTTTATTGTTTATTCCTTTCTAAAAGATGTCTTAAAAAGGGGGGCGGGGGGTTTAGAGGCTTTGACCCTCTCTAACCTAGATCTGGGTATAAAATGGCCCATTCAAAAATAATAACCTGATGGGAAATGCATATTAAACAATTTCTAAGGTAACTTCTGGAGTTCTATGATTCTGGATTATTTAAATTTTATTATTTAAATTTTATTTAAATTTTAAATAGGATATTCATTGAAATAAAATACACATACTGAAAGGAAACAAATAATGCCAGCTTAATTAATTTTTACAATTTGAACATGTGCAACCAGGACTTATTAAGTACTGATAATGCTATAATTATTTATAATGAACATATTTATTTATATTATCATATCTCAAATATAAAATTATTTATATTTTAAAATCAAAGAAAAATGTTCATCAAAGATAAAAAAATTTAAATTACCAAAATGGTAAGTATACCTGCACCCTCAAAGTTTTGCCTTCTACATGATTGAAGGTGTTTTGAATCAGAAATAAGTATTTTCTTTAAAGGTCAATAATTAAAATTCTTTATAGTTTTATCACTTGTTATCTCAGAAGAAAAATTTACTCTTTACTCAAGGCCTTATCAAAGAAGCTTTCATCTATATAAAACATGCATGTTCATCTATGATAATAAAAGTCCGGACGACCTTCTGGAAGAAGCTGGGGCTGCGAGGGAAGCCTGGGTCCCGGGTGCCAGAAGGAAGCTTGTGCTGGCAGCTGGGGGAAGGAAGGCCTAGTCTTGCACACATTTTGTGCATAGGGCCTCTAGTATAGTAATATGAATAATAATGAGGTACATGTATATCTTTTACTTGGATTTCCAGTAATTAAATTAAGTAATTTTATTAATGGTGTTTTCCTAAAGGCTAATCACCAGTCATGATATTGAAAAAGTTAATAATGAAATTTAAGTGACACCCGGAAATTGTAGATGAGTCCCTCATGGACATTCAAGTTTTATTTCCCACCAAGACACCTACGTAGAGAACTTGAAGATTATAAAACACAAATACTTTTATATTTAGTGAAGAGGGTACAGAAAAACTATGTTTCCTTTTTTTTTTTCTTTTTTCAGCCAGCACCTGGTTAACTACTCTTTTCCTGGAGTGTGTAGATTCTGAAGATATCTCTTCAAACATGGTTTTCATTTTCCCACAAAAGAGCAAATAAAGTAAAATCGTATTAAAAATATTCTGCCTAGAAATAAAAACTTGAAAACAGGAACAAATTGTGTTTGACTCTGCATCCTAATTATTTCACAGGTTCTCTATACAGCATATAGATCTTATAAAATAAACCATTTTTCTCCAGACTTAATTAAACAGCATGAAGTCCAGGCATAGTTTTCAGCCATGGATTTTAGAATGTGTCTTATAGAAAGTGTTAGGTAGAGTGCATAGAAAATTGAGGAATGGTAGATAGGTAGCCACTAATTAATAATAAAAAAGAGTTCCAAATAACTCTAAATATTTAGGCTTGATAGTTTAAATGTGCTTATAAAGGTGGCTATTAGCCAGTTAGAGAGACAGTCAGTTCATTCATGGCACAATACAGGTCCCTCAGAGGCACTGCTGTGAAGCAGAGTTGGGGCAGCCCCACCCTCACCCATTCTCCTCTACTGCAACACCCCTTGTTCACAAAGCCCCTTTCAACTGCTCCTTTATTCTGGATATTTACTTTTACTCGTTTAGATCTCTTTTTGCTACCTCATGCACAGCATATCCCAACCCTCCAACCAGCTGCACCCCGAACACAACTGAACCACAAGCCTGCCATTGAAGAAGACAAACCCAGGCTAAGGATTCCATAATCTTGTACAAATGCTTTGTGAGGTTTCCCTTTTTACAAAACAGTAACTAATGGTACCTTTATGCAAGTTAAAATAAAGTTCCTGGAGAGAAAACTCTGCAGTAACAAAGGAAGGTTATAGTATAAGCATTTTGGAGGTTTGTTTGTTTTTTCTTGATATTCGAAATAGCCAAGAACTGGGAAATAATCACTGCCTGAGTACGACAAGAATGGCAGAATAATATATCTGTGGTATTCTAGAGTTGATGTGCTTGGTTTTGAGTTTGGTTTTATTTTTTAAGGCTATTTTTGTAATTCAGACATTTTAAAATCCTTGAGTATGAGATGAATATGAAATTATATATATAAAATATTTCTCTATGACATGTAATTATTTATAAATAACTTTGAAAATATTTTACCTATAAAAGGAGTGGAGGACTTTTAAGACCTCTCCTACGTTATTAATCAATAAAATGAACAAAAATATACAAATGTCTAGTTTTAAAAATACCATAATCAAGTCAAAGAAATATTTATAATAATATCATTCTTTACAATTGAAAAAGTTAACCCCTGTGAAAGCTTACTAGATAATTCTCTAAGGCATTTTTTTTATATAATGGAGATTATACTCAATCTTATCTTTTAAACAGGAACTACTGTGTAACTTAAAAGGTATTTTAAATAATAAAAAATTAAATGCTGATAAAATCTATGACAAAACTTTATTTTTAATTTGATTTAATTAGTTAAGTACAAGTTATTAAATCCAATGGAAACTACTCTTTTACTACTCCACATTTTTTATTGAAAAATCATTTAAAGTGAGCTTTTACATTTGGAAATAAAACATATATCTCAATTCCATAAGAATCTATAGCACAGTAATCAAGATGTATAATAGCATTGCATAACTATAATATTGTATGTGTCTTCAGTATCTTTAATGTAAAAGTTATAATAATTTTTCATATCAAAGAAAAAAAGGTACCATTTCCCAATATCTCCACCTTTACCCACGTTCAATCTATTATTTAAGCTTTTATTTTTAATCATTCAAAACTCTGTTACTTTTATCTCTTTAACCAGTAATGGAAAGAGTTATGTAAAAACATTTGAATATTTCACTCATGTTTTTAAAACACGTAGCTCATGCATGTGCTTTTAATTGGGATGATCCTGCTCTCCTAAACTCTCAGATACTTTCATTAAAGCACACATGCATGTAAGCAATGATGACCCTTTAGAGCAGTCATAAATTTAGTCGCTGGGAAATGAGGAGGCTTCACAGATGACTTAATTTGCTGTGGGAACCTGCGCTTCCTTCGCATGTAGCCTCTGTATTGGGCTGCCTGTGACCTTTAGCACCGTCCACCTGCTGGAAGCCAGGTTTGATTCTCTGCCCAGGGAAACGCCTGCATGACAGCAGAATGGTATCATAGGACAGTGTGATGGAATTTCTTTCTCTGTCATCATTAAGGGGGTTCCCCCTATGGTGAGGGAATGAAAAGTACGATTTAATGTTCTCTGGAGAGTGGCAGGGGGGAAAAAAAGGCTCAAAGCTTCACATGCTGCTTTTGGAGTGGGTCATTTCAGTCCTTGTGGCGAATGGGATGTCCCAGTGGAATTTGCCATAGACTGGTTTGAAAAGAAAGGGATTAAGACCCTTTTCAGAATGGAAATGTAACAAAAGGCCCACTTTTATGATGTAGCAGCATAAAATAAGGGGCTCTATTGTGCAACTGATTGCTAAAGACCTTTGAATTGGGTAGCCTCGCCTGGCGGGCCCTCTCCCGGAGGGGTTAGGGGACTGTGCAGAATGATACGTCTACACCAGAAGCAGAGTTCTGCTCTCATTCAGGGGCCAGCAAGAGATTCCCAGTTTGTTCCTACATGATTTTCTTTCCCCGCACCTACCGTAAAGTGGCCTGTGGGGAGATTATACTCTAGTGAAAGTTGCTGCTAATTAAAACAAGTAATTAGTGTTCCTCCAGGCTTTGCGGTTTCACTCACTTTTGCCCGCCAGACAGCATTAGTTTAAAAGCAATCCAATTTCTAGCAATAACAGACTGTAAAAAAGTCATTTAACAAGTATATAAGTGTAAGGTTACAGTTCAGGCGTTGATTTATCTCTTCTGGGCTATTTAGAAATACTGTACCAAAGTTGAAAAGGAAGAAAGCTAAATAGCTTTAAAAAAAATAATAACATTAAGAAAAGCAAAAGGACCACATGCCTCAGTTCACGTACAAAAAAATAAAGATAAAATAAAGGGGGGTGAGGGGGAGACAAGCAAAACTGGAAGCATATGAGACTTGCTAAATTACATTAGGAAACCAAAATTGGATTTAATGCTGTTTCCTCATAGAATCCTCACTTAGCATTTTGTAAACAGTTCATTTCATTAAGTCCTTTTGTTTCATCTCCCGCCTTTGCTGAAACAGGGATTTTTTATTGACTGATTCTCATTGAAATGAATTGAAACAGTAGAGCTTAACACAACACTTTATTACTTCTTTTTTTTTCTCACAATTCCAAAAATGTCTATCATGGCCCTAGTTTGCATATCTGGTAGGAGGATTTAGTGAAACTAGAGAAATCTTAAGAGAGGTTAAAATATTTTATTATAAAATATATAATAATTTCTCTGGTAAGATAAGTCAATATTAAAAAACATACCTACTCTGTATCATGCCCTGCTAAATTTTTTGTCTAATTGCTCAGTTTTTATAATCTGACATCCTTCTGTAATTGCTGCTTAAAATGATCTATTTCTGAGGTTGATATCATCAAAGACATATGTGCTAATGTGCAAGCAATTCATTAAAGCTCATCATTAAATTCAACCATAAGTCAACCTTCCCCTTAACAAATGAATTCATAATACTTTAATGTACAATTTTTATATTTTTGGGTTCTCTAATGCTATATGCTTTTTAAAAGAAGGTGCCAACTATTCCTCTGTAAGATGCAAAACTTTGCTGTGAATTTTGTGTAGCACTGATTATATAAATAATATTCCATTTGTGAAGAGACATTTATTATAAACCATTATTACCACAAAAATGTCAGCTATTATCATATATTCAACTAGTGAATTCTGAATTTAGTAATCTTTAATGTATTACAATTAATGAAGTAGAAAGCAGCCTGATTTTGGTCATTTCAGATTAAAATAAGACTGTAGAGCTATCACATTTTAAATATCAATTTGGAATATGAAGATGTCTTTTATAAAATCTAGAGGATTGCTTAAATTAATAAAATAAATTTTCATCATGTAACTTAACTCTAAACCATAATTTAGAGTTTCAATAAATGCTTTTATGTTCTTACAATTTATTTCTTATGATTACTTAAAGTATAAGAGTAAAGAAGAAATTTTGCATATAACATAAGGTCAATAAGTAGACTCTATTTGAATCTGATGATTTTTTTTAAATATCTATGAGAAGTCAAAATATTTGTGGCTATAAATTGTTTTATGAACGGATCTGTGAAATAATGAAGGCTATGTGCATTACTAAGTGTACTTATTGTATAGATTATTTTTCCAATAGAAACTCTCATCTTTAGAAATCCTAAAATCAATTTATAATTGTTGCAGAAAGTTACCTGTGGTATTTTGAAAAGGTTTCTGCCATTCTCCTTTGTACTGACAATGAGAACTTTGTTCAACTGGCTTTTTAAGATATATTATTATTATTATCATTTTTATTATTATTTATTATAGAAAGTCTTCTTTCAAAATCAGCTGTTGATAGCATTTGATTTTTAAAAAAATTCCATTTAAGCTACATCTATCGAGTCTCATTTTGGGCTCAGAATTTGCTTTTTATTTCAGGGTTGCTAAACTGGAGACTGTGGCAGCACAGACCTGAGGCACCAGAGGGCAGACTGTGCAGACCTGTGAGGACTCTGTATGGATCTTGAGGGAACCTTAAGGGACACCATAATAGCTCTTATTTTATGTATTAGGCCATATTTACACAACAATCCTATTATAATACAAAGATAATCTTTAAAAGTAATTTTTAAACAGCAAATGTATAAATGCTGAGTCTGAAGTAAAAGAAAACAATTTTCCTAAGCCAAATGTCTTTCATGAGATACTTCAATGGTCATTTCATTCTATTTTAAAGATAATTTGATCTCATGATTCACCCATTTCTTAAATGCATGTCTCAAATATAATTGTTTTCATTTGGAGCAAGTTTAAAAAAAAAGAAAAGAACAGCTAAATAACCCTTTGTGATTTGTTTTACTGCATGGCACTGCTTTTGTCTAACCAAAGGAAACTCTAAGTATACAATTACTAGTATTAAAATTGATATCTCAAAGAGCTCAATACTAACTTTGTAAAAAAAATTATATATTGAAAATAATGCGAGTTCAAGTCTTCTTTATATGTTCTTATATTTCCTTATATTATAGCTATTTAATCTAAGTCCAACCAGTTATACCATATAGTATTTTTTAATTTAAATTCTTTATTGTTTAAAGTATTACATAAGTCTCCTTCACCCCCCCCCCCCCACTGATCTCTCCCCAACCGCCCCCAACCCCCAGCACATGCCCTCACCCTCCAACCCCTGTTTGTGTCCATTGGGTATGCTCATATGAGTACATACAAGTCCTTTGGTTGATCTTTTACCCCCTCACCCCCCCACCTTCCCTCATAGGTTGCACAGTCCGTCCGATGCTTCTATGACCCTGGTTCTATTTTTTTAAATCAGTTTATGTTGCTCATTATATTCCACAAATGAGTGAGATCATGTGATATTTATCTCTCTCTGACTGGTTTATTTCACTTAGCATAATGCTCTCTAGTTCCATCCATGCTGTTGCAAATGGTAAGAATCCCTTCTTTTTTCCAGCAGCATAGTATTCTATGGTGTAGATGTACCACAGTTTTCTAATCCACTCATCTGCTGATGGTCATTTAGGCTGTTTCCAAATCTAAGCGATTGTAAATAGTGCTGCTATGTACGTAGGGGTGCATACATCCTTTCTGATTGGTGTTTCTGTTTTCTGGGGATATATTTCTAGAAGTGGGATCTTGAAGAACAAAGTTGGAGGGATCACAATACCAGATATCAAGCTATACTACAAACCTACTGTTCTCAAAACTGCCTGATACTGGCACAAGAACAGACATATAGACCAATGGAACAGAACAGAGAACCAAGAGATAGACTCAAGCCATTATTCTCAATCAATATTTGACAAAGGAGGCAAGAGCATATATTGGAGTCAAGACAGTCTCTTCAATAAATGGTTTTGGGAAAATTGGACAGATACATGCAAAAAAATGAAACTAGACCACCAACTTACACCATACACAAACATTAAATCAAAATGGATAAAGGACTTAAATGTAAAATGGAAAACCATAAAAATCTTAGAAGAAGCCACAGGCAGCAAAGTAGCAGACATTTGTCGTAGCAATATCATTACTGATACAGATCCTAGGGCAATGGAAACCAAGGAGAAAATAAACAAATGGGACTATATAAAAATAAAAAGCTTCTGCACAGCAAAAGAAACCATCAACAAAATGACAAGGAAGCCCACTGCATGGGAGAACATATTTGCCAATGTTATCTCCGATAAGGTTGTAATCTCCAAAATATATAGAGAACTCATACAACTTAACAAAAGGAAGATAAACAATCCAGTCAAAGAATGGGCAAAGGACCTAAATAGACGCCTTTCAAAAGAAGACATACAGAAGGCCAAGAGACATATGAAAACATGCTCAAAGTTAGTAATCATCCAAGAGATGCAAATCAAAATGACAATGAGGTACCATCTCACACCTGTCAGAATGGCTATCATCAACAAATCAATGACAAGTGCTGGCAAGGATGTGGAGAAAAAGGAACCCTCTTGCACTGCTGGTGGGAACGCAGACTGGTGCAGCCACTGTGGAAAACAGTATAACGTTTCCTCAAAAAATTAAAAATGGAACTCCCATTTGACCCAATAATACCATATAGTTTTTAAGGACAGGACTGATATTATCTTTATATAATGTAAAAATTACCAATATTTGCTTTTTGAATTTACTAAAATAGAATTCCTCTGCTATTTTAATCAATATTTTACTAAATATACAATGTAAATAGTTTCCTTATAAAAAAATGTAGGAGTTTTTAATAAAGAAAATATATAAAACATTATGTAGATACAAGATTGGTAGGTACATAGATAATATCTATGAAGCGTGATATTTAAAGAAGACCAGTGCTTTGTCATTCTATACCAGTAAATACATTTACAAAGGAAAAATATTTTTTGACACAGCAGCATTGGGCAGGAAGTGTAAAATTAGCAGTTATGAGAAACTACAATGCACCAGGCATCATGTATTCTTATCTCACTTATTATAACAATTTTGGAAATGACTTGGGAGCTTAAGCAGGTTACATAACTTGCCCCACAAAGGTAAGGTAAAGGGGATTTATTTTTAAAATCAATGCTTCTGTTAAAAAACCATTTCTGGAATAACTGCTATATGCCATTCACTGTGCTAAGCACATTGTGGACATTTGCAGACAAAAATGCATGAGCTGCTCTAGCCGGTTTGGCTCAATGGTTAGAGCATTGGCTGTGGACTGAAAGGTCCCAGGTTCAATTCTGGTCAAGGGCACATGCCAGGGTTGCAGGCTTGATACCCAGTAGGGGGTGTGCAGGAGGCAGCCAATCAATGATTCTCTATCATCATTGATGTTTCTATCTCTCTCTCCTTTTCCCTTCCTCTCTCCTTTTAAATGAATAAAATATATATTTTTAAAAAAGAAAGCATGAGCTCCCTGCTATCTAGAAACATATGTTCTAGTAAGTATACATGTAGATAGATATGTAAATAAATACACAACATAATATTAGCTTATAATAAGTATTATAAATAAAATACATATAATTTTCAATATCGATAAACAGATTTGTCTCCAAGGTAATGCTAATTTTTTTCATATTATTTTGACTTTTTGAATCTAACTGCAGACTTTATATTCATTTCTACTACATTTAATCCTGTAAATTTTAGTCAGTTTTCTCGATTTTAACTTCTTTTTGATTTCTGATCATTTTATTATCTGAAAAGCCTAAGGCCACGCAGACCATACCACTAATGCTACTCAGAACAAAGGCAAATGGAATTAAACTTTTCCAGATTCACTTTATTCTTCAAAAAGTTAAACTGCTACTGCAACCCTCTCCGGAAAGAATATTGACTTTTCAATCTAGATTGGTTCATCCCAAGCTGTCCTGCTTGCTCTCTTCTCTCTCTTGCTACTTGTTTGATCCTGTACCTTTTATCATGGAACCATTTTTGCATATCTTCACCTTCAGTGTAGTAGCTAGCATTCATTAAATTTCTATTATATGCCAACCTCTAGTCTAAATACTTTTCTTCACATTTCATGTAATTCTCTAATTTCCTTATAAAGTACTAGTGACCCGGTGCACAAAATTCATGCACATAAGAGGGAATTAATTAGAGGAAGTATTTTAATATTGCTTTTTGCCCTTTCTCTATAATAGAAGTGTCAGAGATTAAAAAAAATTAGTAAAATGTATATGAAAATCTTCCACCTGTCAGAGTCGGAGGCGCTCTGTGGGACCTATAGTCAAGTCCCTGTCCACCCACGTTCTCCTCAAAATTGCTCGAGACCCAGACCCAGCTGGCCCTACCCCCATTGGGTTAGATCCAGACGCGGCCAGCCCCAGCCCTGTCATGCCCTGCCGGGTGGGGGGGGGGGTGTGGCCTCAGGTCCCCCGGCCCAGGGCAGGGTGCATGGCCTGAGGTCCCCCAGCCTGGGCCGGAGCAGGGGACACACCTTGAGGTCCCCATTAAGCCCCACCGGGTGGAGAGCACAGCCTCAGGTCCCCCGCCTGGCGCCAGGGTGGGGGGTGCACCTTGAGGTTCCCTGTCAAGCTCCGTGGGAGGGGGGTGCAGCCTGAGGTCCCCCGTCAAGCCCCCTGGGTGGGAGGGGTGCAGCCTCAGGTCCTCTGGCCAGGCGCCGGGATGGGTGACATGGCCTGAGGTCCCCCAGCCTGGCGCCTGGGCGGGGCGTGCAGACTCAGGTCCCCAGCCCTGGCCCAGTGCCATGCAGCCTCAGGTCCCTGCTGATTGCTCGTTAAGGCTCGTTACGGGAACTCGGCCTCTGCTATGGGCGCAGCCATCTTGACCATTGTGGCATGACAGTCAATTTGCATATTCCTTCTTTATTAGATAAGATTGCTGATATCACTATTTTACAAATTAGGAAAATGAGGCCTATAAAGGTCATGTCCCCAAAATACATATACTAGTACCTGACAAAGCCAGGATTTGGAAGAAGGCTGTTGAATTATTTTACTGTTAATTTTATGTTTCAGAGTCTTATAACATTGGAGCCATTTTCTATTTTAAAGTAGATGACGACGAGGTCAAGCCTCTTCTCTCACATTTATAAAATGTGTTTCCCTAAGTCTAGCTTTAATTATGTTCATGTCCCTTTCCATAACTGTTGTCAATTCTAAGTTAAGAATATCACAGCCTCCTAGGTTTTTAAACACCACTTCTCTAAACCATGCTTCAACAGACGGGAGAATGAAAGAACAGAAAGGGCATTGGCTGTGCAGTCAGCCAGAGTTGCACTTCAATCTAGCGTTGCTGTTTACAAGCTGTGTTACTTTGGGAAATTGATTTATTGTCCTTAGGCTTGGTTACTTTTTCTTCTCATTGAGAATAATATCTGTCTTGGGGGGAGGGGCTGTTGTGGGAATCAACTTAATACAAGAAAAATGGGCCCATGCTTTGCACTCAATTATTTTAACTCTATTTTCATTTGGATTAATATTAAATTGGCAATCCTTTTGTTATATATTAAAAGTTCAAAAAAATTTTTCCAAAAGTTGTCAAATTTTATCAGATGCTCTATTTTTGGCTTCCTGACTTGCCATATCTGCATAGAGAGTTAAGCATATACTGCATTCATTGACCATTCACTCGTTTTATCAACCAGCAAGGCAGTAATCAAACACTTATAATAGAACTATTATATCAAGCTGTATGCTAAACAGCAGGATTTGAGTGGTATGTGAGGGATGACTCCTACAACCAAGAAGTTCACATTCATATGATGTGATAAAAGGTATAAAAGAAGTAAGCAAAGGAGCTAAGCTTATATTAAAATCTGTATTGAGACCCCATTATCCACATTGTCTCTTTTGCAAGAAGGTATGTACTCAACAGTCCCCCTCAATTCAGTTTTATCTGTAAAGATAAGATGTTTATCTAAGTATTCTAAGACCTATTTCATCTCTGAAATAGTATGCCTCTATCATTATGTTGTGGTTGGTTTTCTTTCTTTTAATTCCTCTTAAATGCTATTGACCATATTTCCAGTCTAAGGTTTATGGAATTTACTGGAAATGGAATGACTAATTTGCAACAGTATCAGATTTCACTTCTTCTATTAGGTCAAGTTTGTACAGATGTGTGCATAATATAATGTTTTAAGTCCTGTCCAATTTATCTGATATCTTTTTGAAGATGTAAGCTTTCTAACAGATCATCTGCTCTATCTTTCCTAAGGATTTCTAGAGATGTTCTATATCCCATTTACTTCTGCTTCATTATTCCAAATGTTTCTCAAAGTAACTGATAATATAGTCTGGGCATTTCCCCAATCTCTCTCAAATCTTATTAAAGTAATAATTTCTGCTACAATTAATATTGGCCTGAATATGACTGGAGAATAACCAACAGTAGAATACACAAGCATGTCCAATGTGGAAAGCATCAGATATAACATTAAAAACACATTGGAACTTCAATTAGGATATTCTTGGAATAAAACTCTAGCAAAAGTTAAAGCACAATTTGACCTACTGTTTTCTGTATAGAATAATATTTGCATGAAAAGGGCAGAGCCTTGGTGACTAGCCACCACAGTCCCACATACATGTGACATACAGAGGCTTTAAGTATTGACCTATTTTTAGAATTCTCTAACTCCCTTACTCTGTTATTCTTTTTTTTCTACTGCATTTTTAACACATTTTTGGTTTATTTAAAACCACCTCTTATTCTAGTATGTAAATTTCACGAGGAAACAAAAGTTCAATTACTACTGTGGTGTTAGAGTAGTCCTTAATACTCACTGAATGAATGGCATAAAGTAGATAATATGGCACTGAAAATAGATAATGAGATTAAAATGCTCAAGTCGGTATTATATGAATTATTTGTAGAGACACTTGTTAAAAGAGATGTAATTTTAACATTCTAAGCCAAGCCATTTTACAATTATTGTATAATTTTAGAATTGAAGAGTCATAATTTTCACATGTGGCTCTAATTTGCAAAACATCATTTCATCCTGAAAAAGTATTTACTATCATGGAAACTTTATTGCTGTATCCACAAAATAGTAATTACTTTGTAAAATAAAGACTGGAAAAAACAAAATTTTCTTTAATTCTAATCTTTACTTCAATTATTTAATTTATTAAACAATTATCTATTAGAGCCTACTAAGTGTCAGACTCTAAGAACAGGGTGCTATATAAAAGAAAGGTGTAATCACTGCTTTTGTGTATTTTCTGGATAAATGGGATGAGAAAATCTACAGTTAAAGCAGGGTTTGGAAAAGGCTAATATCTAAAAAAAAACAAAAAACAAAAAAAAAAAACAACCCACAGAATTAATCTCCTAACAGAGCAAAGAAGAAAATAGCAAGGAAGGACAGGCTTATCAATAAAGGCCTGCAAAGGAATGAACTGAGTTCTTAAAAAATAAATAGAAGTTATACAGGATGATCAACATGCTACAATTAATATTGGCCTGAATATGACTGGAGAATAACCAACATGCCCTCAATAACTTGTTTACTATGTGGACTAACAATTTTCACTAACTGAAGTTAATTCAAAGCAATTTAATTCATGTTTAATGAATTTGTTCTTATACTAAAGAACAACTTGTAATTCATGAGTTTTGTTTTTTGTTGTTGTTGTTGTTGTTGTTGTTATTTTACATATTTTTTATTTATTTTTAGAGAGAAGAATGGAGAGGAATAGAGAGGTAGAAACGTTGATCAGAAAGAAACATCATAGATCTGCTGCCTCCTGCACACCCTCTACTGGGGATGGAGGTATGACCAGGAATCGAACCAGTAACCTTTTGGCTCATGGGTTGACACTCAACCAGCCAGGCTCCTGAGTTTTGTTTTAAATGCAAATGCTAACAATACAATTGTTATTGTTTAGTTGGTGTATTTCAACAACACAGTGGGAACAATGAACCACAATCTGAAGCCACTGTTTCCTACAAGGAAATGTCCCTCTATTTCCTTACTGACTTCAAACTCTGAACGGTGTCATCTATACTCCTCATGACCAAGAGTCTTAAGAATGTAATGATACCTTTTCTACCCCAATCAAACATTTACCTTTCTCCTCTCAAAATATTTATTCCTTAAGCTTTAACAAAGTGAAAAGACAACTTGTTGAATGGGGGAAGATTTTGCAAATAATAGATTGATAAGGGGTTAATAAACAAAATTTATATAAAAAAAAAACACATACAATTCAACATTTAAAAAATGATCTCGCCAAAACCGGTTTGGCTCAGGGGATAGGGCGTTGGCCTGCGGACTGAAAGGTCCCGGGTTCGATTCCGGTCAAGGGCATGTACCTGGGTTGCGGGCACATCCCCAATAGGAGATGTGCAGGAGGCAGCTGATCGATGTTTCTCTCTCATCGATGTTTCTAACTCTCTCTATCTCTCTCCCTTCCTCTCTGTAAAAAATCAATAAAATATATTTAAAAAAATAAATAAAAAAAATGATCTTATTTAAAAATATATAAAGGCCTAACTAGTGTGGCTCAGTTGGTTAGTGTCGTCCCATACACCAAGAGGTCACCAGTTTGATTCCCGGTAAGGGAATATGCCTGGGTTTTGGGCTCAGTACCCAGTGGAGGGTGTGCAGGAGGCAGCAGATCAATGTTTCTCTCTCACTCTCCCTTTCTCTTTCTCTCTAAAATCAATTAAAAACTTATCTTAAGAAAATGGGCAGAGGACCTGAATATACACTTCTCCAAAGAGGACATATAGATGGTCAATAGACATGAAAAGATGCTTGACATCACTAATCATCAGAGAATTACAAGTTAAAACCACAATGATATGTAACCACAAACCTGTCAGAATAGCTATCATCAATAAATCAACAAACAACAAATGTTGGTGAGGTTGTGGAGAAAAGAGAACCTTTTTCCACTGTTGATGGGAATGAAGATTGGTGAAGCCATTCTGGAAAACAGTATGGGAGTTCCTGAAAAAAATTAAAAATGGAACTGCCTTATGACCCAGCAATCCCACTTCTGGGTGAATATCTGAAGAAACCCAAAATACTAATTTGAAAGAGTATATGCAACCGTATTTTCATCATAGCATTATTTACAATAGGCAAGATATGGAAGCAACCTACGTGCCTATTAATAGGCATGTAGATAAAATAGTGGACTATTACTTGACCATAAAAAGGATGAAATCTTAACATTTGCAACAGCTTAAATGGACCAAGAAATATTATGCTAAAGGAAATAAGTGAGTCAGAGAAAGACAAATACCGTATAATTTCAATTATATGGGGAATCTAAAGAGCAAAATAAATGAACAAATAAAATAGAAGCAGACATATAGATACAAAGAACAGACTGATGTTTGCCAAATGGTAGGAAGGTTAGGGGGTTGGGTGAAAAAGTGAAGGGATTAAGAACTACAATTGGTAGGTACAAAAAAGTACAACACCAAGGTTATAGTCAATAATATTGTACAACTATGTACAGTGCTTTGTAAAATAGATGATTGTCTAACAACTATGCTGAACACCTGAAACAAATACAAAATAAGACTGAATGTATTTATGAAAAATAAAATTTAAAAATTATATACTTACTGCAAATAACTCACATTTACTGGCAAACTTTCCAAAAATGTATCTTTCTTCCTATTTCTATGGAAAAATTCCCATCTAATTTCAGGCCATGACTAAAGCTCACTTGGTAAAAGGAGTAGTGCAGTTGAAACACAAAGATCAAGATGCAATGTTTTGTTCTCTATTTTGTAGCCACAGATTAATTAAGCAAGCAACTCATTTTTATAAGTTTTCCTGGACCTAAGAATTGGCAAATGACGAAAGTACATGAGACAATGCTATGATCCCTTATGGTTCTTCTATAAATCAGTCCAAATTATAAGGATTCTCAGGGTTATGCATACTTAAATTTATTTTTCACTTTTGTTTTGTTGTCCTTATTTTTCTGTTTGCTTTTATATAACCACTTTGATGGATAGAACCCCTTTATCTGTCCTTTGCAATAATGCATAATCTTTAGCAATTAAATTAGTCTAGCTGACATAACTCATGACCTCCTTCATACTAGAAATTTTGATGTGAAAATTGTGCCACTAGAAGCTTGAGCTATGAAAATTTCATAAAATTAAATTTTCCTGTTATGTCTGACATTTGATCAAGTTTTGAATTTTACTGATAACTTGAAGTATGCCTAAACCAATGGCTTATAGTACCATCTAAAAAAAAAGAAGTTAATATTTATATTTGTGCTAGCCTCCAATTCGAGCTGTGTCTCATAATGCAACTTAGCATGAGACATGTGATTTGAAGGATGCTTCTGTCAAACAATTGCTCAGAAAGAAGCACGTGTGATCACCGCAGTCTAGTTTAGAGCAAAGAGGTGTCCACCTGGAAAAACCCTCAGAACAGTGGAAATAATTATCCTGTGTTCTGTCACTCTTACCCAAAATTCAAAACTGAACAGACCCATGGATCATATTTGTCCTTTCAGCCTTCAAAGTGGATCCTACTAAATAAAGATAGGGCCTAGTCACAGGGTTGGTCCCATCAGTTCATGAATGATGATCTTTTAAAGAAGATGCTTAACGCAGCTTCAAAAGAGAGCACTAAACTGGGATTTAATAAAACACAGAACCAGGAAAACTAAAAACTAAAAAAGCCTAAGGTAGTCTAACATTGGAGGGCTTGAAGGCATTATTCTTTTGCTACTGTGTTGAGCAATATAGTTTTAAATAACACAGGAAACAGAAAAACCGCAACAACAACGTAAAACATAAATTTTTTAAATGGTTTACTTTACTTTAGGCAATATACGAATGTCTTTATTAGACCAAAATAGAATACTTCAGTTTCTACACCATAACAATACTAGTATATAAGTTTAGGTTCTTACAGGAGACAAGTTTATATAATTTGTTGGTCCTTGGTGCATTCTTAGTGGTAATGATGATAACAGGGATAATTTTGATCATGAAGTAATATGAAAACTGACCAATCTGAAAGGAAGTTTCTCCCTTGGGTTCAGGAGTTAATCCTTATTTATCATCATTTTTAAAGTCTTAGTATTGTCATTAAGAAATATATGTTAACTTATGACACAAGAATAAAATTAACAAACCATGTTTTAAAATCACTGATATGCAGAAAACTACTGGTTGTGGGTTTACATTATTCCCAAAATTCAAGGACTTAAGCCAAGCTAATTCATGTGGTCACATTATTTCCAATCTGAATTTTAAATGAATACATATGACCTACTCTAAGACATATACTATTTTTTTAAACAAACTTTGAAGCAATTAGTTAAACAGTAAATTCTTTGTGCCCTTTTTAAAGAATTTGGTGTATCATTTCTTTTAAGTTTAAAATTTATACCATGATTAAAAATAAACAAATATTCTAGATTTTAGTTTGATGAACAACTGTGCAGTTTTAGCATCTCAACACGATTTCAGATTTTTGTTTTACTTTTTGCCTTCTCTTGCTTGATCTTTGTTTTTCCTTTCTTTCACTTTCAACTGCATGATAAATTCTGGATTATGTCTCACTGAAGATTTAACACTAAATTTAATGAAGTGGTTGAACTTTTAACCTTTGAGCCCAACACACTTTAAAACTATCACCGATACCCACTGCACTTTTTCTGTAGATCTGTATCAAATATAGTAAGGGCAAGCCTTTAGAGTGCAGGGTCTTTTTTTTTTTTTTTTTTTTTTTTTTTTTTACCCAGACTCTTTGTAACAGCAAATGGAGGGGATTTAATTCCTTCACTGGTCTTACTCAGAATTCTCAGAGAGAAAAATGCTGGAGCCTTGAAGGGCCTCCCCTCCCCAGTCCTGCTTCTTTATTGGTAATTGGACTGCAAATAAAGAGGTCCTGGGTGTCAGTTTTCAATGAAAAGTCATTTATTCATAACCAGGCTTCAAATTTCCTAGCAGAAAGGATTGGTTTTTACCGGGTCATCTTAAAGCTTCGGAACGTTTCCTAGCTATTCACTCATGCATTCCGCATGCAAGGCAGCGCAGGCAGATCAGAGTTCCTTCCCTAGGCAAACAGTTGGGATCCTTTCAGGTGATCAAAGAGAAAGAATGCTTTTTAAAATGTAGAATTCATACTTACCTTTTTTCTTTGTGTCATTAAACACTTATTATTGTCACTTCAAGCTATGTCCTTCTATGGAAGCCCCAAACTTGGCAGATCTCTGTCTTATTTGTTTGAGGAATAATTTGCTGAGCAGTGAACACTAGAGGGGGAACTTACCCGTTCAGGAGAGAGAAAGCCTCAGACCCTTTGGGAGAGGATCAGAACTACTGACTTAAACGAGCCAAGCTAAGATTTGGTCAGCCAAGGTTCAGAAGTCCAAAGGTCAAGAATGGTAGGTAGCCAATTTATTGTCATTTTCTAAAAAGGCAGGGAAGCAAAAGTGGAATTGAGAAGTTTAGCTGCTACTCATGCCATGGTATGGAATATTTTTAAAACTTCTCTGGAGGCAGTTTTAACATGAGGAGTAGGATTACAGAGCCCTTTTCCCCCTTTACTATGACTGTCTATCATTTAAATGTCTAAGGAGTGATGGAATGAATTATCATAAAATTTTGACAAATTTGATGGCTCAAGCAAAAGGGGGAAACAGGCATTCTGATTATTAGGTTCTAATCAGACATGACATTTAAAATGAGTTTACATGGCAGTTAGACCTTTGCTTTTTTCCTCTCCTTGATTTAAAAACATTGGGATTCTTTTCTTGGGAGAGGAAATAACTTATTTCAGTTTCCCTTCTCTCTAGTTTAATGATTATCAGCCTTTTTTTTTTTTTCTTACTATGTATATCTTTTTATCCCCTGTAACCACAATCTAACTACTTTATACAATTTGCCTGAAATTGAGAAAGCTTAAAATGTGTCTTGAAAGCTAGTGGAATATTTTAGAAATATTTAGTAAGAGTTGAGTAGAAAAATGTAAGCAGTTCTTTAATTTGTCTTTAGTGGGGATTTTTCTGTATCATCTCAAAACACAGTAGACAAGGTGCATTGATTTAAAGAATAAATTGCATTTTCTAAAAAGAAAAAATAATAAGGAAGAATTAACCAAAATACTGAAAAACAAAATTAATTTCATCTGATTTCAATTTCTACTTCTTTACCATTCAAATATTAAGTTATTTTTGTAATAAAGCATCTTATTAACTCAAATGAGTAATCTCTAAAGGGGTCCTCAAACTTTTTAAACAGGGGGCCAGTTCACTGTCCCTCAGACCATCGAAGGGCCGGACTATAGTTTAAAAAAAAAACTATGAACAAATTCTTATGCACACAGCGGCGGCAAAAACACCCGACGGGCCGGATAAATGTTTTCGGCGGGCCGCATGCGGTCTGCGGGCCATAGTTTGAGGACCCCTGCTCTATAAAGATGTTCATATTACTTTTTATATTATTTATTTTATATTGCCTTTTCTAAAAAATGGATGATAATTCATTCACAATCAATCTGACCTTTGGAAACATCCTGTATTTTTAGTTTAAAATAGTTTTGGCCCTGGCTGGGTGGCTCAGTTGGCTGGAGTGTCATCCCATACACTGAAAGGTTTTGGGTTCCATTCCCAGTCAGGGCACACACCTAGATTGCAGGTTCAATTCTGGGTCAGGGAGTGTATAGGAGGCAACCGATAGATGTTTCCCTCTCACAGTGATGTTTCTCTCTCTCTCTCTCTCTCTCTCTCTCTCTCTCTCTCTCTCTCTCTCTCTCTCTCTCTCTCTCTCTACCTCTCTGTCTAAAAAAAAAATCAATAAAAACATATCCTCCGGTGAAGGAAACTAAAATGGTTTGGGACATATTTATATAATTAAATTATAGAGCAGAAGAAAGTTGAGTTAAATAGGTTCACTGTAAGTTTCTAGAGTTTCATATTATAGAAGCAAAATATTGGGCTACTCATTAAAGCTTACCTTGAGGTTACTGGTCTGGCCCTCAAATGCATCCTTCATGCATTGCCCATAATGACAATGAAAACTGTATGTCACAATGTAGTGGGCACAGTTGTCTGGAGCTCAGAGTGTGTAGTTTTGGTATTATGCAATTTGGAGAATGTGAGCTGGCCAAGAAAATGTAAATTTCAACTTATATGGTTAGGCCCAGACCCATTGTTCTCACTCAGGAGAAATTCTTAGCTAATCATTTATGTTTCTATCACAGAAAAAGAAAGTCATGCATTAAAACAATACTTCTAAGTAATCTGTGAATATTAATTAAATTTTACTGAAACATTTCAATTCCTCAAATCAGGTCAAAAAGAGGGAAGCAAAGAGAAAAGGAACTGGGCCTGTGAGTAAACATAAGGCACTTGGAAATGATTTCCAAGATGAAGCATAGTTGTCTTGAGTCCCTTAATCTGTTTGATATTTGATCAAATATATTTTCCTTATTTACATTTGAAGTAACTTATTTATATTAATACTTGGATTTTTTTATTTTAATTTTCAAAGTTATATTGACCTGAATTTAGATATTTTCTCTAATTCTAATGTTATGCTTTGTAAGCTACCAGTAAGTAGGTTTATTCCTGTTTCATTTCTTCCATATCCATTTTATTTTAGAAATTTTAAAATAATTAGAGTAAAAAGTGTGAAGCCACGGCCCACGTGGCCTGAGTTCAAAGGCCTGGAGAAAGAGCTGACACGCAAATTAATAAACAAGACAAGAAATATAAATTTAGGAATGATGGGGAAAGCCAGCCAGAAACTTAGTTCAAGGGACCAAGCTCCACTGAATCTCCACACCCATCTTCTTTTTATTTACTAGAATACACAATTACCTTTTAGGCATGCAAACAGACATATCAATGGTAATGTTTTGTAAACAGTGAAAGTTTACCAGGTTATGGGGGTTTGCCTTTGGCCTTTGAGTCAGCAGCAGGTAATAAAATGCAGATATTCAGCCCTGTGAATATCAAAGCCCTATTCAGCCTTCTGACCAGACTTCTTGCATTTATATTAATTACTGTTGATCTTGGCTTCCAGCAAAAAAGGAGGGAACCTGGGTATTTATGAATTTCATTTATTATATTATGTATTAAATATGTTCCTATTATAAACTTTATTATCACAATAACAGAGAAGAAAATATTACAACCAAATTATTAGTTAAATGTATAAACATCATTCAGACACATAAAATGTTTCAGACCTATGAGAGGGAGAAGACAACGTATGATATCTGATCTTAAAAAATAGTTTAATAGAAAATTAATAGTAAGAGAGTATTACATTCACTTGTCAGTAAAGAAATAATCAATTTTCATAAAGTTTCAGGCTTTTTTTCTTAGAAGAATGTGTCAATGTAAATGTCTCTGCTAATGACTACCAATAGAGAATAGGAATCCATGTCAACTTGCTTCCTTCAAGGGTTTTGAAATATCATTCCCAACATTTCATTAAAATGGCTTGTTGTTCATTCTGTGACCTACTGATAAAGTATTTTACTTCAAAACATAGCAAGGACGAGGGATGGAGAGAGAGAGAGAGAGAGAGAGAGAGAGAGAGAGAGAGAGAGAGAGAGAGAGAGAGAGAGGGAGAGGTATGAGGATATAATAAAAGTAATAAAAGAGAAAAATTACAAAAGCTGATTTCTGAAGATTTGAAATCAAGTGATGAATTTGTTTTTGAAGTAGTTCATCTAATTGAACCCAGATCTCTACATAGAATTTTCTAGAAAATGTGGTTAACAAATACTGGGATGTATAGATTTTTAATATCAAATAATTCTCACAGAGGTTAATGTTTCAATTAATAGATAAATAAATATTGAACACCTATCCTGTATCCAGCACTATATTTAGGTGTGGCTAATTGTGAACAAGGCATGAGAGGTGAGTAATAATATGAAGTTTACAATATAGCAGGGGTTAAGATAAATAAATGAACAAGTATGATAAAGCAAGAGTCTGTAACTATTAGTGCACATAGGACAAATGCCTTACCCCAATTTTTTTTTCTTGTTAATCCTCACCCAAGGATATTTTTCCATTGATTTTCAGGGAGAGTGGAAAGGAAGGAGATATTCACAGAGAGAGAGAAACATCAGTGTGAGAGAGACACATCGATTGGTTGCCTCCCACAGAAGCCCTGATTAGGGATTGAGCCTTCAAGGAGGTATGAGGTACATGCCCTGGACCAGAATCAAACCCAGGACCCTTCAGTCCCCAGGCTGATACTCTATCTATTGACAAAACTAGCTAGGGCAAGCATGTCAAACTTGTGTCCTGTAGGCCACACGTGGCCCACAATGAATATTTTTGCAGCCTATCCAATATAATGGTATGTAAGAAATGTTTAATAAAAATTTTGTAACTTAATTCTTACAATATCCTGTTATATATAATTATTAATAAGGAACTATAATGTTCGCTAATGACTTATTACTATAATCATGTTGCATTCATTTGTCTTATGCGCCTCACACGCAGGTGCACCATTTCTCTCCACTAATACTAGCAGTGAATATTTTAGCAGCCGATTGCCATGTCATTAGTCTTGGACTGACTTGTTTGGTGTGCATAACAGGAAGTATTTCACTTCGGAGAATAAGAAAAATAGGTTTATTTGTATTACGGTTATTAATTTGTGCAGTTATTCAGTGTCTGGTAAGTTAATGTTCAAGAAAAGAATATTAATTTTTATTAAAATGTTCTACTATTTTATGTTAACAATGACTCATTTATTTCAGCCCTTTGTATTTAGCATGTCTTGATCGAAATAAACCTACATTTCTATGAAAATTGAAGCTTTTGTTTTTTTGCAGCCCACATAGACCTTGTTTATTTGGCCCCTGTTAGCCTTTCAGTTTGACATGCTTGAGCTAGGGCAATGCTTTACCCAAATTTGAAAAATTCTGGAAGGTTTTTAGGACAAAACAGCTTGAATGAATGACAATAATCAAATTATTGTAGACAGAAAGGGAAGGGGCTGAAAAGAAAGAAGGTTTACGGAAAATGATCAGGGAAGTGCAAATGTGGGAAGAAGAAGGACTGGTGTAAAAGGTTGGCTAAGAACAGCCATAATTTAAAGGAAGTTGTTGGTCACATAAGTTCAGCTATGTCTGGAAGTAAGGGTGGGGGGAGATTTCAAACAGGTGTAAGCAGGGGAATGATCAAATATTTGCATTTTAGAAAGTTTTTTCCATAATCTTGTGGAGAATGGATTGAAAAGGAAACAACTGGAAGCAAGGAGTTCATGAAGGAAAGCTGACTGTATTCTAGACTAAATCTATGGCATGGCTGTAGGGAGAAGCCCTATCTGACAGCCATTTAGAAGGTAGAATGAACAGACATTAATAGATAGAACATAGTAGCAAAAGGAAAGAAATTGGTAAGGGTATAAATAGTATATTAATTATATCAAATTACTTCAACGTTTCCTTTATTGTATTAATGTGCCAACTGACTACAACCTTAAATATGCTGAAGTGATACCATAAGGAAGCACATAAACAAGATTATCCATCTATATACCCTCCATAATATTAAACACCATAATATTTTGACATGCAATCAGTTTTCATCATTTTACTGAGAGCATGATTCTTTTGTAACTATTTTAGTTTCACTAATACTTTTCAACTTTAAAAAATTTCGTTATCTTTTACATAAAATTACATGACACAAAAATGTCCAAAATTAAGGCAATTGTGGCATATTTAGAATCATAAATACTTACCAACAGATGAATTTTAGAGAAAATACACAATATTTACAAATCATTTTTTCAATTGTAAAATAAATGGCAATATTGAAAAAAAGCACGTTAGGGAGAAACATCCACACATTTACAAACTTATTTTTGCATAATTATTCATGTAAGTATACATGGAAATGTTTGCCATAACCTTTTAATTTAGCTCTACGTTTATTTACTGATTCAATAAACTATTATTTTATGAAACATATGCAAACATTTATGCAAATTGTATAATATAAAAGCCAAAAAATTACATGGCTTTCAAGGTTTTCTCATTCCAGATTTATTAGTTTTAAACACTGTTGCAGAGAAGGAGAGAGGGGGAGAGGGAGAGAGAATCACTTAGTTTAAACAAAATAATTCCCCTGCATTCTGAAAACAGAGTCCAGAGAAAAGGTGAGAATATTTACGCAATATAAAAGGAGAGACTTACCTAGAATATTTGGTCCTGGGATTTATAGTTTTGACAGCAGCATATTTATTGCTGGTTCCTTTAGAACAATGGTTCTCAACCTGTGGGTCGCGACCCCTCTGGGGGTCGAACGACCCTTTCACAGGGGTCGCCTAAGACCATCGGAAAACACATATATAATTACATATTGTTTTTGTGATTAATCACTATGCTTTAATTATGTTTAATTTGTAACAATGAAAATACATCCTACATATCAGATATTTACATTATGATTCATAACAGTACCAAAATTAGTTATGAAATAGCAACAAAAATAATTTTATGGTTGGGGGTCACCACAACATGAGGAACTGTATTAAAGGGTATCGACATTGAGAAGGTTGAGAACCACTGCTTTAGAAGAAGTGTGGGGGCAGAATCCTCGAATCCGGTCCTGTCTGGTTTCATTATGAACATCCTCGGTGGTTAAGGAGAGTAGAAAGAGTTGGGGTTAGACTTATGCTCTAACCATTAGAGCATTAGTCAGGAGGCAGAGTGTGGAACTTAGTTTCCTGTTCTTATTGTGGATGCCTAATCTTTACTTTTCCGATTAGGGAAATATTTTCAGTGCCCTGAAATTAGAGCAAAATTAATATTTCTTTTACCACTTTTATCACTTTAGTCCTTTCAGTGGCAGACTGAATGTTAGGAAGGGGGGTGGGGGGGAAGGCATATATTTGTCTGTGGTAAACATTTCCTTAGGATTCTTGAGTACAATTACACCTAAAATTTTACACCTAAAATTTTAATTGCTATGAAATCTATAAAACATAGAGCCAAATATTTTTAGAGTGCCTGTGGAAACAAAGTTGACTGGAGACTTCTAACTATGCAAAAACAACAACAAAACACAAATAAAACCTGAATAATAGAACTATTATCATCTACAATTATTAAGAAGACTCTACATCACTGTAAAAAAAAGTTTCCTATAGATAGAACACTATATCCTTGTTTTCTCAGTACCATCCACTATGTTTGTTGCCTTGGTCTCATTAATAATAATGCCCTTTCGTTCTTAAAGGTCTAAATTATGATGGCAAAATACATGGTTACCTTACTAATAGAACTTTAGCACCATAAATGCTTGGTTAACATTGGTAGATAGTGCTTTAAAAAGGATCTCATATTTCAGACATAATGATACAGGGACATGTATTTAATATTAAACAGTAATATCAGTTTTGATATTTCATGCTTCTAAGAAATGACATTAATAAAGACAAGAAGATTACAAAATAATGAGAACTTATAACAAAATTGTATAAGCAAGGCATTGACTATGTATGCTTTTAGTATCTTGTGAAAATAACATGTTAACCTAACCTTTATTCATTATTTTTATGATTGCATTATTTTTAAAATGTATAAGAAATTTGTACAAATGAATTCTAAAAATATCTGACTCATTCTCTATAAATGGTGATTTTGGAGGATATTTAATATTTCTCATGAAGGATGAGGATAATTTACCCATCAGTGAATGGCACTATTTTTTGTTATTCAGTACAAAATTTTAAACTTCAGACTAATTGTGCACACTAATAACCCAATAGTAGATGCTACTTACATGATCTTTCCCTACCCAAATAAGCTCAGTTGCATAAATGGTGCAAATTAGAAAACAAGTTTTATGAGATTGGAAAATCTTAAGTGAAATTGATGAAGAATTGAAAGTGCTACCAAAAGACCCTATAAAACCAGTGGCTTTTTATGTGCTAAATGTGTTTATTTGCACGTTCAAAGTTCGGATTTCCTCATACATTTTCATACTGATGGAGATAAAATGCTAAAGTCTTAAATCCCTCTATGCCATGCTGAGTTGCTAAGGGCTGTTGAGTTTTTGTTATTTCTCCTCTCGAGTTAGCTCTGATTACGCCTGCTGAGTGAAAAATTTGTATTTGCCGACAGAAATAGGAACCACCCCACGTGCACTTGCACTCAGCAAATGCTCCAATACATCACAAAGATTTGCTCAACCCACCTTCAGAGGCCAAATCGAGCATGTTATTTTCTGTTTAGATCTGATTCTGGAGCCTATCC
>NW_023416357.1:52441367-52466367 GCF_014108235.1 Myotis myotis
ACTAAGATTTTCACTTTGATCTCAATATGTGTCCTCTGGAGAAGCAACACAAACTAGAGGAGATAGACATCCAGGATACAGGAGAAATCCTGCAAATATTTTATAGGTAATATAACTCATTGGTTGAGGACATAGGTTCTGAATCCTATGGGAGCTGTGTCACCTTGAGAAATGTTCTTACAACTCCATACCTTATGTTCAAAATGATCTCATATGCTTATTTACCACACAGGATTGTTGAGAGAATTCAATAAGCTTATATTTGTTAATGCATTAAAAAAGTATCTGACATGTAACAATTACTCAAAAAATGTTAGCTATTGCCATGTTAATTTTGGTGAGAACAGATATTACCTAGAAGCATAAGCTTACATTAGTTCACTGAATGTATCTGAAAAAGTAGCTATTAATTTTTTTAAAAAAATACATATTTTATATAAAATATTTAATTCAAGAAGATTCATTTTGGATATTGTATAAGTATATTCCATTTTATTTATTTATTTATTTATTTTTAATATATTTTATTGATTTTTTACAGAGAGGAAGGGAGAGAGATAGAGAGTCAGAAACATCGATGAGAGAGAAACATCGACCAGCCTCCTCCTGCACATCCCCCACCGGGGATGTGCCCGCAACCCAGGTACATGCCCTTGACCGGAATCGAACCTGGGACTTTTCAGTCCGCAGGCCGACGCTCTATCCACTGAGCCAAACTGGTTTCGGCAAGTATATTCCATTTTAAAATAAGCAAGAGTATAATGCTGTAGGGATAATTAATTAATTTTATAAATCTTTCAAATTGAAGATTTAGCATACAGTCTTCCAGCTTTGAATTCTATAACTTTAGAGCTATTTCTTTATCTGACATTATAGTTTTCATACACATAATCTTCATAAGTTTTGAATAGAATACTAGATAAATGTTATTTGCATTTTTAATCCATATTAATTATTTGTTCAATGATGTTAACGATTTACTTAGTGGGCACTGATAATATAATTGATCTATAACATGATGTGCTAATATTTGTGCTCTATTATGCTGTCAGATAGATTTTAAAAAAGAACACAGATTTGAGTTTGATCTTGAATTTATCTTACCTAAAAATTTGGAAAGCCTGTCAATGAGGTCACTCTTGATCATCTGAAAAAGTCATTGTAAATGAGCCAGCTAGAAAGTAGAATTCGGAAAAATATTTCAATATGTGAAAATCAAAATCAAAATGTCATCTGCTCTGGCTTGGAGCAAATTAAATTATGAACTAAACTCTGACACTATATAAATGTACAAAAACTTAGTGAGCTCCAAGAGGGTTCTTAGACTTACATATGATAATAGTATAAAAAGTTTAAAAATTATTCCATAGGATAAAAATATTTATATATATTTTGCGTTAAGGTTTAAAATATAAAGGGTTTTAGCAGTTGTTTAACACCCAAGGGAAAAAAAGAAATATTAGTTTGACACCATTAGTAAAAACTATTAAAGAGAGGATATTCTATAGTTAGAGGTTGCCTTTCCTGTGTGGAAGATAGTAACATTTTAATCAACTCTTTAATTTTTAATAATACCTTGGTTGAGAAGCAACAATATTTTAGTAGTGATTTTTCAGTCAGTATGCCAAAATTTGGTCTCTATATTCCCTCTTCTTAGTATGTTCACCTTCACACAGAACAGAAATATTTAAAATGAACTCACCCCCCCGCCCCCCTCCCCCACACACAACGCACACACAGCATTCTGATAAGTTAAAATCAAATAAATGTTTTTAAAATTCTCGTGCCTTGTTTGGGAGATTAAGGCATAAGAAATATTTTATGGAATTCAAATCTGTATGGGATTTTCCAACCACTAATGATTCTTTTTTCAGTAAAGCATTCAACAAGTTATTTATCGGACACCTATAATGTGACAGGCACAATTCTAGACACTAGATATATAGTTTCATATATATGCTTATGGATCCCAGACAATAACACAAATCAAACTTCTGATTTTCTTATTCATTTGCAAAAACAAACATTTTGTCACATCTCATGCATTTTGATATAAACGTTCTTAGTATGAGGCATCTATGGAGTTTAGGACCGACGTAATATTTGATGGCTTTCTGATATAAAAATAAGCCCAAGAAAGTATGGACCAGTTGCACTCTTCAGAAGGCTTCTGATATTATTAGCTGGAGGGATCATGAATGCATCTAAAACTTGATTTGGAACACCAGGCCCAGTGTCTGCCATAGCTCCCTCGGACTTCAGGAATCAAGTTGCTAAGAAAAGTAATACGAAGGGCACACCTATCCAATACAGTTGAGAGAATCTGCTTTCCCAGTTGTATTTAGCTATAATTGACATACATTACTGTACAAGTTTTAGGTGTGACTTACCTATATAAAGGTCTGCCTTGACTTACATATGTCGTGAAATGAATACCACAATAAGTTTGGTTAACACCCATCATCTCATATAGATACAATAAAAATAAATGGAAAGAGAGAAACTATTTCCCCTTAGAATGAGAATTCTTAGGACTTACTCTCTTAACTTCCATATATATATGATACAGCAGTGGTCACAAGAGTCATTATGTTGTACATTCATCCCTACTACTTATTTATCTTATAACTGAAACTTTGTACCTATGACCACCTCCTTCCAATTTCCCTTCCCCCCAACCTCACCTCTGGTAATAGAAAATCTGATCTCTATTTCTATGAGGTTTTTCTTTCTTTTTTTTTTTTTTTAGTTTAATTTTTTTAAGATTCCACATATAAGTGGATGATTCTTAATGGTATGTGAGACAGAACGATTCGGTTTTCCCTTGATATAGTCAAAATGATTACTAATCACACACCTTTGCTTGGTATACCATGCTGTGCCATACAAGCTAGTTAAAGATGTATAGATTCCACCATTACAATATAAATATTACAAATAAATACTATTTTGGGAAAGTTGAGCTACCTTAATTTTTCTGAGATTTATTCTATCCACTTGGCAAGATGTTCAAGTGTTCTGGTAAATAAAAGTTAGAATCCTCTTCTCTGAGAGAAAAATAAGAGTTGTAAGATCATTTCCATAGACTAGCCAACCTGATTAGCTTTCCTTCTTTGATAACATTCTACCATCATGTAATTTTTGGTTCTACTAACATTTTGTTAAGATGACATTTCTTTTCTAAAGTAATATTCCTTCATTTTATATTTTTGAAAACACAGAATTCTGTGTCTATATCCAATATTATTATGAGTTCTTTTATCCAAGAGAAAAACATAAAAAGCAAAATGAGTACTTCAAAAACAGAAACTCCGAGAGTAATTGAAACTGGTCAAATGAAAGGTGAAATACACACCCTGACAGTAGTTCTGACAAAGCAAAGGGTATCCAGCCCAACTTGAATTTTCTAAATTTGCTAACCATTATTTCTTACACCAAGTTTCCACCCACCTACCCCCACCATTATATCAGGTTGAAGTGTCTAAAAGAAGATAGACCCCGAAGAGCAGTTTAAAATGCTTTAACTTTTTAAAATGTGATACTGTTCTTTTTAAGAGTTCTTTCATATGTGATCAGTCAGAGATACTGACTTTTGTGAGTTAACACAAAAGTGAAATAGCACTTTTAAGTGCTGTCTCGCTTTGGAGATTTAATGTGCTTTGTAATATCTCTGAGATCAGTCGGGGAGAGACGAGAAAAAAGAAATTTGATTTTGAGTCTGGACCAAAGCTCAGTGACTTGAGAGGCACCTAAACATAATGAAAAGGAAGAAGTTTCAAAGAGAAAGTTGGCAGCTATGACCAGAATCCACAGGGCTAGCAGGACTGACATCAACCAGAGGCAGATTTAGAGGGGTACCTTATGATCTCTCTTGATACCATTGACACTTCAAGGCCTGGTTTCATTGGGGAACAGTCCAGTAAAAGAACATCTCCAAAGGACACAGCATGGTTGTGGTATTGAGAAAGACATGAAAATGCCAGCACCAAGGGCCTAAAGCTGTCCTTTTCTCCTCCAAAGATCACACATATCAGGGGAAAGCAAAAGTCAACATCTGAAATCTGCTTTTCAAGCTTGACTTGAATGATATAAAGTTGGCCGTATAATAGCTAGATGCTTACCTTTTTGACCTAGGTTCAGTCTAATGTAAGAACAAGTTATTAGCTGATTCCTGGTACTCTACACTTACCTCCTGGTGAATAACGTTATACCAAAGTTTTGTTTTTTTAATGAAAGTAACTATCAGCTAAATTTGTGTCAAATACTGAGAATCAGCACAGAATTCCCCCATCACTTCATTGTTTCCAATGTTTTCAAAGATCTATACATTTCTGCTAAAAATTCTAAAGGTTGAAATTAATGCGCAAATAGCTATATATGGAATATAAATTCTAATTTTGGTACGAAGAGTATTTAAACAACAAAAAAATAATGGTCAGTGAATTAAAGAAATCATAGAGCTTTTTAGATTAGAAAGTATGTGTTGAGAAAAGGGATAGGTACCTGAGTTTCACAGACCTACAGTTAATTTATTCAGTACAAGAAAAAAAGAATCCAGACCAGTATGTTAACTACACATGGGAATTGAAAATTAAAGACCAAATGAATTCATCATGATGATATGTGTGCTACAATAACATCTTTTTCAATTATGTTAGGCTGAATTATAATTGAATTGTTGCTATAGAAAGTTTTACAATTTGCTTATATGAGAATTATGTTCAAAATCAATAAAAGAACTGAGCTATTTGACAAAAAACTAAGGTAAAAATACCAATTGTAATCCAAATGTTCAGACAATTGGAAGAAAAAGCTAATAATAACCACTTCAATTCTGCTTATGCTTAACTTCATTATAAAAAATCCGAGTCTGCCTCCAGTATTATCATTACCTCTAGTATATTATTTTGGATATATCTTCATGACATCAAAATATCTGATTAATATGACATAATGAATTAGTAAAATTTAGTGAAAAAATGTTCTAATATTTTCTCTCATAAAATATCAATTAAAACTTTATGTTTTAAGAGGCTTAGTTAGTACTTTGTGGGTACTTTCAAAGTTTTTTAACTGGAGCACAATTTTTACAAAACTGAAAAAAAACCCATTCAGTAAAATACTATACCTTTACTATTAGCTAAGGTATCTATTTTGTGGAACCAATCCTAGAGGGATTCTTAAGGAAGTCACTTTTTTTTTTTAATTCACAGAAGTTTGCTTTCTTTAAATTTTTATTTATTTATATATTTTAATATGTTTTTATTGATTTTGGAGAGAGAGGAAGGGAGAGGAAGAGAAAGAAGCATTGGTGTGAGAGTGTAACATTGATCAGCTGCCTCCTGAATGCTCCCTTCTGGGGATCAAACCTGCAACAGGGGCATGTGCCCTGACCAGGAATTAAACCAGCGACCCCTTGGTGCATGGGACGATGCTCAAATGAACTACACTGGTCAGGGCTATTTTCTTTTAAAATTTTAAATAAAGTGAGAAGAGAGGTTTCATTCCTTATTGCCAAAGTTCAAAAAAGATTATCTGGTGACATTCTAAATACTGGCAAAGAAAACATGACCATACCAAAAAGTATAAGAAATTTATGTTTTGGAAAGATATTGATTAGTATGTAGTCTCCAGTTATTTATAAATGAGTGTTAAGTATCAATGATAGAGTTACTGAGCTAAAATTATAAGTAGCTTTTTGTATATTACAAGCATTTAAATCAAAGTAAATTGTATCACCTAGTGTCCCAAATCTTACTGTGTCTTTAGGCATTTCTCTTTTTGCTTCAAATCTAAACAAGCATTTTATTCTCACTTGGAATAGCTAAACTAAATGCAATCCTTGTTTCTATTTTGAAAATAAAGTAATTCTGATGGTCTTTACAGAACTATCACATCCAGAAGTCACACACACTAGAGATTAAAACTCTATGAAGTCATCTATATACTAATAAATATAAATGAAAAAGAAAGAAATATAAGAGAGATATCCTATGGCAAACATTGAGAGTGATAGATATCAATCTTTTCTACACTTATAACAGCATAGACATTTTCATAAATGCATCTATATGAATTTTAATGTCAAATATTTCATTCCACAAATATTTATTCAAAGTCTGTTACATACCAAGTTCTGAGGATCCATAAGCAAATAAACAGATGCAGTTCTTATCTAGTTGGAGAAGACAGAATACATCAAGTATTAATAGATGCTATGGATAAAATGAAGTCAAGGCACAAAACTAACAAAAGACTGGGATTTACCCCTGCATACCTATTTATTTTATGATCCAACTGATGTTAATAGTAGGGTCTTTCTCCAGTTGGATTTCCTATCATGGCACCCGCCGCTCACAGCTCAATAAGTTTTCTTTTGCCTAAAATATAAAGTGAAAGGAAATAACAAGAGAATTTCATCCAGGAAATCTAATTGATGCTCTATCAGTTTTATAAGAATTCAAATGGCCTAAAATATCCCCTATTGATAAAACATTAAAAATTCAATTTAGCTAACATGTAATGGGCAGAATTATGTTGTGATTTAATTTATATATACATACCCCCTTATTTAAGATTTGCATAGTCATTTTAATACTTATTATGATATAAGTAATTGTAATTTATGCACTACACAATGTAATCCAACCAATTAACATTCTAGCCCTTGTATTTCTTCTATTGCTATATCAGGGAATGTGTTTCTACAAGGCAATACAATTCCTATAATGGTATTTATCCATGCCCCTCTTTAGTTTAGAGGCAACTAAACACTTGTAGAAAAAAAATTATATATATATATATATTTCCTGGCTGTAAAAATGCCCAATTAGGATTTGTTTTTGAGTTCTAATTATTTAAATCTTGTTAGCGTTACCTAACATTTCTATATTTAAAATGATCCATTGTTTCAAATTAAACATGATTCTCAAAATATTGCCCTCTTGATTTCACAAAATGTTGTGTTTGGGTTTTTTTTTTTTTATTAATATAGAGGGTGATAAAGAATTCTGGGAATTTATTTATTTAACTTTTGATATTATCCACCAAAAATAATAAACAACAAATAGCTATCACCAATTTCTTTTACATTTATACTCTGTAAGTAGTCTACATAGGTAAATAAAAAGTATGATTTTTAACTTGAGACTATTGTCTTTAAAATACAGTCATAATTTTCATGAGCTAAGTTAGTAAGCTCCTAACTTCTCCTGAAGTTCTTAAAACAATTCAGTGAGGACTACTGGAAAAAGAAGCAAAATTAGCGAGAACAGCTATTCCATCAAAAAATACAAAGACCATCTCTTCTAGGTAAATATTTAAGTTAAAGTGGGAACATGTTCTAAAATCTTTATCTCTTATCCAATAACTCTGCATCCTTGAGCTTCATATTCTATAAGAGATGGTTGCTATGAAACTTGCTTAAAATTTTAATAACTATATTCAGCACAGGATTTCATAATACATGGAAAGCATTCCAGACATACCATCTCAATAATGCTCTCTATAATATTTAAAACACATTTTTTGAAGAGCTTATTTTGGCTCTAAATCTTCATCTCCTTCAGAGGACATTTGAGAAGCTTAATTTCAATTTGTTACTCTGCAATATCCATTTTGTGCCACATAGGAAAGAAATAGATATAATTTCTCAAATAATAGTTCTAAAAATATGAGCTATTGGCCCAATTTAATTCTAATTCCACTGATAGCTTAAACAGCAGCTTTTATTATGAGAAAACATGTTTATAGTTATGTTCCAATTGCTATCATTCTGTGTTCTTGACTGTCCCAGAGGGAGGGAAAAGCATATCACACAACCTTATCTAAAGGAGGATATGAACCAAGGCTCACATATCAGAAATGATGCATCTCTTTAACATGTTGAATGCAGGAATTTCTGAACTATTTATTTTATTGTTTTCCAAAAATACTTACATTGAGTTTAAACAGCCATAGATAGTGACAGATTTTGTGTCACCCTGTAGACATGCATCATCTATGCTGGAGGCCAAGAAATGAGTAGTTTCCATAATTAGTCAGCAAGCAAAAATTGAATAATTGGACTATGGTATATCAAAGGGTTGTTTTTGTTAAGAAGGAAAACCATGTAATCTGTTAGTCCTAGTCAAGTGGGTTCATTTGAATTATTATTTTTAAGCACACAATTCTCTTGTGCTTATCTACACTAATAAAAGAGAAACATGGTAATTGGTGTACGACCGCTACCCTTTTCATTGGCTAATCAGGGAGATATGCAAATTAACTGTCAGCCAAGATGGCGGCCGGCAGCCAGGCAGCTTGAAACTAACATGAGGCTTGGTTGCCTCAGTGACAGAGGAAACCAACATTCCCCGCCTGCGGCTGCAGGCCTCTGAGCAGGCAGTTTAAGAAACATTGTAACAAATACCGCCGGACTTCAGCCAGCAGATTCGCAACATTGTAAGCAAAGACCAGAAACCTACTTTCAGCTGCGGAGGCCTAAGAGCTGGAGCCAAGCCTCAAGGTAAAGCTGGCCCAGAATAAAAAAAAAAAAGGATAAAAGGAGCGGTTGGGAACTTCAGTCACTCCCAGCCTGAAAACAGCCCTCAGCCCCTCACCCAGACTGGCCAGGCACCCCAGTGGGGACCCCCACCCTGATCCAGGACACCCTTCAGGGCAAACCAGCCAGCCCCACCCATGCACCAGGCCTCTACCCTATATAGTAAAAGGATAATATGCCTCCTGGCACCGGGATCAGCGTGACAGGGGCAGTGCCCAAAACCCCTGATCGCCCTGTGGCTCTGTGTGTGACAGGGGGTGGGGCCCCAACCCCCTGAGCAGCCCTGCTCTGTGCCTGATAGGGGGGAGCTCCCCAACCCCCCCCCCCCCACGGGCCCTGCTCTGTGTGTGATGGGGTAGAGCCATAACCTCCCCATCGGCCCTGCCCTGAGTGTGAGAGTGGCGCTGCCCCAACCCCCTGATGGGCCCTGCTCTGTGGGTGATAGAGGGCAGTGCCCCAAACCCCTGATGGGCCCTGCTCTGTGTGTGACGGGGGCAGCGCCCCAACCCCCTGATTGGCCCTGCTCTGTGCGTGACAGGGGGTGGCGCCGCAACCTCCCCATCGACCCTGCCTTGAGTGTGACAGGGGACGGTGCCCCAACCCCCCAATTGGCCCTACCCTGAGCGTTACTGAGGGTAGCATCGCAACCTCCCAATCTGCCCTGCTCTGTGCATGACGGGGCGGCGCCCCAACTCCCCAATCGGCCCTGCTCTGAGCCCGACCAGGGGCTGCACCTAGGGATTGGGCCTGCCCTCTGCCACCTGGGAGCAGGCCTAAGCCAGCAGGTCGTTATCTCCCGAGGGGTCCCAGACTGCGAGAGGGCACAGGCCGGGCTGAGGGACCCCCCCCTCCCCCCCAAGTGCACAAATTTTTGTGCACCGGGCCTCTAGTTTAACATAAATAAATATTCAAGTATAGATTTTTAAAATTCTCTTTCACCAGATAATCCACACAATGGTTTTCTACTTACTTAGAGTTTTCTTTGGGAAAAAAGTACTCTAGGTTTAATTTTAACATAAATTTATAGCAATATTGATAAAAATAAAATATGTCCCCCAAATAAATGAAATATTTGAAAGTCAATGTATGAATTACAACATTAAGAAAAGATAAAACTAATTTGATTCAAATTTCTGAGGCAGAAATTTATTTTGAATGAATACCCTTTAAAAATATGGCATGTATTATAACATTACTCATTTTATTTTCACATTATGTTGTTTAGTAGAATGTGCCTTTGAGGTGAAACTTTAAAGCATTTATAATTTGATGATAAACTGGAAAAAATCAAGCATTCATTCATTCAATCATTCATGCACATATTCATCAATTTAGCTGATATGAATTGAATGTCTACTATAAAATGGATAACCATTATGAAGATAAAATTTCTTCTATAAAGGAATGTATAGTCTAAGTCCACTGAGTTTATTGACAGTTACTATTACCTAATTTAAAGCTGAAGAATTTGTTAGAATCCAGATATTTTACACTGAAATTTCAACTAATCTTGGGTTCTTTATTAGCTCAATAAATTAGCATTGGTTTTTTTCTATCTCCTGAATGACACCTGAAAAAATACCCCCAATAGCTATTTTACCTGCTATATTTTCAACTTTCTGTCCGAAAGCTGGTTATGGAAACTATTGAGTAGATAAACTGCTTCATCCGGTTCTCTGTGGTTGATTCCTCTACTTTAAGGTATTGTTCAATCATTCAGTCCTTCCATGGGCTTTAAGAAAGGAGAATTCAAATAAACCTGTGAAGGTCTTCAGAAATCAGGCACTAGAAAAAAAAATGTATAATGTGGATGTTCTATAACACTAACATTGGTAGAGTAGAATTGGTATTAATTTTGTGAAGAATCTTCAAAGTTCTGAGTACCTCGAGAAACATATACTGCATACAGGATTTTTAACATAGAAATCATTCAATGAATTGTACTCCCATATATAATATAGTTTTAGACCTATGGACGTGTATTTTCTTGGAGTAACACGTGTGTGCTTATGTGTATGTGTACATAAGAATTGGAGGAGTTAAACTTCTGGAGCCTCTAAATTTTAACATTTTCCAATAGTTTTGACTAGTCCTTACAATAAAGTCAGCCATTTCTCTATGCACTATTACCAAGTGTTGGCAGCAGTAATATGTCTGATAGTATTATATAAAGTCATTCCCAGAAATACCATCTCAGAGAAGCAATAGCCTGGGGCACGTTGTTCGATCATGGTAGATCATGAGATTACAAGGGTAAATGTGGAACATGGCAAAATTTGGTGTTAAGCATACCATTTTTAGAAATATCCTAGTGGTTATATGTCACACTATAAAATTTTTAAAGTTATATTTTTCTTTTTAAAGAAGTTTGATTTTTTAAAAGAATGAATATTTTTGTTAATTTCATATAATGTTATCACAAAAAATATTATTCTAATGTTAAATTTAATAATATTTCCACTATGTTAAGCATGCATTAATACACTAGAAAACATCACCTAGATTTGTTTTGCATCTGCATTGCTAAGTAATTTGTATTTTGAGTAGAGTTTAATTTTAACAATTATATAAGGAAAGAAACAGGTACTTTTATCAGTCTCTATATTTTTCATGGCTGTGATCAATGTTTCTATAATGATTTAAGTTAATATTACTTTGCCCATTTCTCTACAATACAATAATTTGGATATTTACTTTTACAGGACAATTAAGTTTTAAGTAGTTGATGGTAGTCATTGTATAGCTTCTAAATGGAACAACAGTGATGCATGCCAAAATTGAGAAATCAGTAAACACCTCATTCTATGCCACCAGCCTCTGTATCTTTAAAATATATATTTTCATCTCTGTGATATCACTTTCACCTTCAGATGCTTAAGCAGATTTATGGTCTCAGTACGCACATTCTTGTATCTAATCGTATAATTTTCAGAAAAACGACTGTATTACCAGTTACATAAACTCTGCCATGTATTTGAAGATTATTGCATTATTTTACTTATTATGTGGTTATATTATCATGTTTTTAGCCAATAGACCATATTGCAAAGGAGGGTATGTCCTTAGGGACTTTCCTAAAATCCTTCAGGAAGAAATAATTTGTGGGAAGATATGGGTATGGGAGGGATGGGTTTCTAAAGTGATTCAGCAAACATTTATTTAGCATGCGCTGTGTGCAAAATACTGAAAATGGCTAGAACATTGGTGTATTGATTTCACGCTATATACAGAAATAGTCCTTTGGCAATATTGTCTTCATTATATATTCCAAATTACTCTGGTTGTCCTATTCATGGGAATGGCATTGATTTAAACGTGTATATAAATTTTAATGATTTGAAAATACAATATTTCACAACTTTAATTTGATAAAAGACATTGCAATTTTTCACCCCCTTCAGGTCCACTTATAACAGGATCACTCAGTTTGAAGTATTGTAAGGATGTTTTAACCAGATTACTAAATTTTTTGCTTATGCAATGTCACTAAATAGCAGGTTTGCTTATAACTGTTTGTTTCCTCTTTTTGCTCTTAATTTAATTTACTAACTTTTAATGGAAGATATGAAAAATGGATACCCAGCACTTATATCCATGTATTTGAGTCTGGGGAGGAAAAATGATGAAAGTGAATAACCAGGATATATGTTCACTCATTCCTTTCTTTTCCTTCAGAATGGGGATAATTTTATGAGAAAGTACACACTTATGTTTCACAAGACCTCTGCCCGCTAAGTCATAGTTTGGCTATCTTTGAAAACGAACCCTCTATGCAAACTAGGAATTAAAGAAATTAGTTTCCTCTGGACTAAGGGATCCTGAGAAAATTATAACTTGGAACTCTTCTGAGTTGGTTTCCTCACTTTGAAATCATTTCTTACTACTCTGTACATTTCAAGGGTATGCTGAGGTAACTCGCAGAAGTACCTGCTCTTCCCCCTGCTCTCTTATCGTCTACAAAAAGACAATGTGCTCTATTCTCTTGTACTCCACACTGAGGTGACCATCCCACATGTCTCTCATATCTCACTGTGAAGTACAAAATGTTACAATGATAACTCACCTTAACTTAATAATTGATTGGGTAGATAAATATGCCCACTCTTTATTAGTCTTTTCTACAAATTCTGAAGGCATCATGAGGGATTATTATAAGTACCCTGAGCAATTCTATCCTACATGTTGGACCCAGTGTCCTGATATTCAAGAGAGTATTGAGAGGAGAGGAAGGCAGGGAGAGAACTACAGTCAAATAGGTTTAGGAAAACAAAGGACAAAGAGGATTGATGCTCACTGCTCACATTTAATGTAAAAATCAGAAAAGCTGTACCACTCTAGTGTTACTCTCTCAACTAGCATGGATGATGCAGGAGAGTAAGAATAAAGATGACTCAATGGGATGTCTAGTCATATGGCCCTGACAGAAGTCAGTTGCATTTTTATACACCAATAATGAACTATCAGAAAGGGAAGTAATCCTATTCACAATTGCTTTAAAAAGGATAAAATACATAGCGATAAATTTATTCCAGGACAAAAAAGACATATACTCATAAAATTATAAGACACTGAAGAAAGAAACTGAAGAATATATAACTAACTGGAAGTATATACTGAGTTCATGAATAGGAAGAATTAACTTCATTAAAATGTCCATACTACCCAAAATAATCTACAGATTCAATGCAATTACTATCAAAATGCCAACAGTGTATTTCACAGAAGTAGAACAAATATTCCAAAAATGTATATGGAACCACAAAAGACCCTGAATAGCAATAGTGCTCTTGTAAAAGAAGAACAAAGTTGGCAGAATTATGCTACCTGATATCAAACTATACTAAAAGGTTATAGTAATCAAAACAGCATGGTACTGGCATAAAAACAGACATATAGATCAATGAAACAGAATAGAAAGCCCAGAAATAGACCCATACTTTTAAATTCAATTCGTATTTGACAAAAGAGGGAAAAACATACAATGGGCTAAAGATATTTAATAAATGGTGTTGGGGAAAATTGGACAGATACGTCTGAAAAAATTAAACTAGACCACCTTCTTACACCATACAAAAGAATAAACTCAAAATGGATTAAACACTTAAATATTAGGCACAAAACCATAAAAATCTTAGAAGAAAACATAAGCAGTAAAATCTTGGATATTTCCCATAGCAATATTTTTTCTGATATATCTGCTACAAAAAGGGAAACAAAAGAAGAAAATAAACAAATGGCACTACTTCAAACTAAAAGTTTTTTCATAGCAAAGAAAACTATCAACAAAATGTAAAGACAACCCACTGAATGGGAGAACATATCCGCTGATACATCTGATAAGGAGTTAACATCTAAAATTTGTTAAGGAAGTTATAAAACTCAATTAAAAAATAGGCAAAGGACCTGAATAGACACTTCTCCAAGGAGGACATACAGATGGCCAATAGACATAAGAAAAGATTCTCGATGTCACTAATCATCAGAGAAATGCAAATTAAAACCATAATGAGATATCACCTCACACCTGTCAGAATGGCTATCATCAATAAATCAACAAATAACAAGTCTTGGAGAGGTTGTGGAGTAAAGAGAAACCATGTACACTGTTGATGGGAATGCATATTGGTGTAGCTACTGTGCAAAACAGTATGGCAGTCCCTCAAAAAATTAAAAATGGAACTGCCTTATGACTCAGCAATTCCACCTTTAGGAATTTATCCGAAGAAACCTGAAACACTAATTTGAAGAATATATATACTCCTATGTTCATTGCAGCATTATTTATAATAACAAAGATTTGGAAGCAGCCCAAGTGTCTATAAGTAGATTAGTAGATAAAATAGGTATGGTACGTTTACACAATGGAATACTATTAGGCCATAAAAGAGAAGAAAAGTTCACCTTTTGCAACAACATGGATGGACCTGGATAGTATTATGCTAAGTAAAATAAACCAGTCAGAGAAAAACAAGTACCATGTGATTTCACTCATATGTGGAATCTAACAAGCAAAATAGAGACAGACTCACAGGTAGAGAGCAGGCTGACACTTCTCAGGGTGGGGGAAGGGATACAGGGGGCATGGAGGGATTGAGCAACAAAGGGAAAAAAAAAAGGAGAAAGAATATATGGACCTGGACAATAGTGTGGTGATTGTGGGGAGAGGATTGTAGGGGAGGTGAGAGAGAATATAGGAGAATAAATGGTGATTTAAAAAAAGTAAAATAAAATAAAACTTACATTATGCACAGGTCAGATAAATGCTGGGATTTGTAATTCATATACTAGTAAATTCATATATATATATATATAATACATATTTGCATCTTATATATGTACTAGAGGCCCGATGCATGAAAATTCGTGCAAGAGTAGGCCTTCCTTCCCCTGGTTGCTGGCACCAGCTTCCCACCGGCACCCAGGACCTGGGCTGTCTTCCCTCAGGCCCCACCTTTGTCAGGAAGGACGTCTGGAATGACATCTGGAAGATGTCTGATCTAATTAGCATATTACCCTTTCATTATTATAGATAATACATATATGCATGTGTTTCTATCTTTATGTATATTCATACATGCAAATATGTATTTATATTTATTTTATAAATTTTATTTAATATAAAAACTTTTTCATGATAAACATGAATTTATCTTATCCAATATATAGAAATGGGGCATAATGAATTATACTAGAAAGACATATTTCTTTACTCTCTATTTCATTCAAAATAAGTGCTATAAAGCTGATCAGAACATTTTTAACTAGGAGGGTAAATTTAGAGATAAAAAGAGAATAGCAATTATTATCTCATTAAATCTTTTTTTAAAGTAAACGCCCTAATTTAACAGCTAAAGACCTAATAAATTTTATAATTAAGAGCAATCATATCCCCTTTTTTTTTACTTTATTTTCATTTTCAGATGAAAATTATGATAATCCTGCAATATCTTCCTAGTTAAAAATCTGATATATGTTTCTGAAAATCAAAGGACACTGACAACCCCAGTGGAATTACAGTGGTCCGGATTTGCAACCATGTTTATCTTCGTAAAGCCAGTCTGACTATTATGCCTCACTTTACAGTCTACAGAAGGACTACATATAATATTAAGGGGTTTTTACAGAACAACATGCAGCTAAACCAAAAAAAAATAACAAAAAGAAAGTAAGAAAGAAAAGGAAAAGATAAGCAACCCTCTGTAACAAATCAGTATATTCCAGTGTTTCAAATGTATCCACTTAGTAGCTGTGGCTTCACTATGGTTTCGGAGATTTCACAAAAGAGAGAGAGAAGGAAATGAAGCCAAGAGGAGTGGGAAGGGAAATAAAAAAGAAAATAAAAAAGATACTGCCTAGCTACAAGCTGCAGAGGAAAATTAATATTCAAAAGGTTAAGGTGTCTGTGAAATGTATGTAATGAGTAACACTCATAGTTTGTTACTATAGGTTCATTGCCTCTAATGTTGAGGACGGCACATGGATAATTTACGATTCCCATTGTCCCCTCTGCAGGGATTAATTCTGAATTATTTATGTACCTATATACGCAGAGAACTGAAACATTTTAGTTAAAGTCAGCCACTCATTCATAGTCTTGAAATTATGCAGCCCTTGTTGCTAAAAATGATGTTAGCCTCTTGTGATTTAAGTCATAACATTTTATTTTCAGTCCCACTGAGAGAGAAGGCATACAGAAGGGGGGGAAAGGATATATTTTCTAGAATAAATCTCAGAATGCATTTTTAAAGATGTAAATAGATAGTGGTAATTTTGTCGAGTCAAATTTTTGTTGTAGAGAGCATGTAAATAAACCTTTATTTTATTCATGATTTGTGTTTCTGTATTGGAACACTCTACGACTTGTTTTCATATTGTTACCTTTAAATACGAAGCCTCTGCATTTCAATAAAGGGAATTCCACCTACGTGTTAATTAATCAAAGAATAAAATTTCACTTTTGGAAAATTGTTCTATTCCATTCAGATTTCATACCAAACCATTTCATTTAGTCAACTGAATTTTTTTAAAAAAAGTACTGTTTCCATTTAAACTCCAGTGATTACTCACCTCTATTAAGCATTCCTTTGACTACCTCAGGATTAATGAAAAAAAATGCAGGTATTACACACTTCTCTGAAAAAAATAACAGATTGTATTCTAGATTGACAATGTGTTTGATAGGTGCTAACCTTGTCAGCATAAGACTATCTTATCATTTTTAATAAGATTTTGAGTTGTGTACATTTAACACATTTTTGCATGTTTTGATGTAAATTGCAGGTTTTCATATATTTAACCAAAGTTTTTTGATTGAGAAATATTAAAAAGTCTCATATACAATAATTTTCAGGAAAAAGAAAATCTGTTTATTTTTAAAAAGTCTCCAAACAACTGACCTTGGGCCTTTAGAATTCAGATTACTCAGTCTCTTCCGATTTTAGAAATTGTTGTCTTAATCATTAGGGTGCATGTCAAGTAGGTAGACACAATGCTGACTGTGCAAATAGATATGAAATTAAAATTATTCAAAAGCAAGTGCAACTATATATTTATATATATTTTATATATGCCACATACAACACATCAATTTCACTTTTAGCCCCCACCGCACACAATTCAACAATCGCTAATAAATTAGGAGGAGGAGCATATTGATATACTGCTTGACTATAACACAAAGAAGTGTAGTTAGCAAAAAGCTGCAGTGGGTAATGAACAGTATTTTAACTCGGCAGTTTAACCTCCATGTCTGTCAGCTGTGACCTTTTACCAACCCCAATGAGAGTCTGATTTCTCACTTTTGCTACTCACTGCTGGATGAGTGAATGTAGAATTTGACAGCGAGAGGTTTTACATGAAAAGGAAAGGTACTTAAAAAGCATGTTTTGTGATGATAGGCTACATTTATTCACTGTTCATTACGCTGGGTGCAGCAGCAGCGTTGGTGGATTGATTGGGTGTGAGCAGCTTGTCTGCTATGGAAGTGAAGAGGCGGTATTGACCTGCATGGGAGCTGAAGTGACCTCTAGATGACCCCCTTTTCACCTGAAATTGACCTTGAAAATAACCTAGGGTTCACTCCCATTTAAATAGGAAGAAAATTCTCCTAACAGCGTGTGAATTATTGGAATGGATGTATTGAGCATTTCCTTTCCTCCTCCCTCCCACCCCCCTTTTTTACTTTTACAGAGGTAAATGCATGTAGGGGGTAGGCGAGTGTTGGCTTTTACATTTCCAGACCCTGCAGCTGCTCTGCTTGGTGTTTGTACAGATTTATGGAGGGGCCAGCCAGACTTTGGACTGCTTGATGTAGAATTTTACCATTCATCATTATTGATTAGAGTCCACACTCTGTGACAGAGCCCCAACCTTACTATGACAATTGCTATTTCAGTTGTTATGGGCCATAATGGGCCATAGGGATGATTTAAAGGAGCACAATAGCTATCTGTAATTACACATGAATAATCCATGAATTCTACACCACAACGCTTATGATCAGACCCTAACTACCAAGGCTTGAGATCTTTATTCTTGTTCTCTCTTTGGCACCTGTGCCAAAAGTTGCCAATCGATGAAAATTGAAGCACGACAAGCTTACCCTCTCCCATGCTCAAAGTTAAGTTTCCATTCTTAGTTAAAAATAAATCACACACTTGAAAAATGATAGAATATTGTCTTGTAACAGATGGTGTGATCAATAATTGAACTTGCTTCTTATTAGAAAAGGATGCCCATTATTATTTCATCAATTAACATTAAGTAAATAGATTAGAAATTTGGTATAATCATTGTACTGCTAGAACAAGAAGAGAGAAAGTAGAACATTATTATTAATGTTTTCACTTTTTTAAAAAAATATATTTTATTGATTTTTTACAGAGAGGAAGGGAGAGGGATAGAGAGCCAGAAACATCGATGAGAGAGAAACATTGATCAGCTGCCTCCTGCACACCCCCAACTGGGGACGTGCCCGCAACCAAGGTACATGCCCTTGACCGGAATCGAACCCAGGACCCCTCAGTCCTCAGGCCGACACTCCATCCACTGAGCCAAACCAGTTAGGGCAATGTTTTCACTTTTTAAAAAATATATTTTATTGATTTTTTTACAGAGAGGGCAGGAGAGGGTTAGAGAGAAACATTGATGAGAGAGAAACATAGATCAGCTGCCTCCCGCACATCCCCCACTGGGGATGTACCCGCAACCAAAGTACATGCCCTTGACTGGAATCGAACCTGGGACCCTTCAGTCCGCAGACCGACACTCTATCCACTGAGCCAAACCGGTCAGGGCAATGTTTTCACTTTTTAAACAAATGTTTTTACTTGAAATCTTTATAGTCTCAGATTTGGTCAAAAAATTAGCGGGGGAGGCCGGGGGGCAGGGGCAGGAAATCAAGACCACAAATTAGTTTCAATGGTACATGGAAATGGGATAGGTCTTACACAAGCTTTAATAACTGTTGAAACTAATGCACTAACCCAGGGATTCATCAGTTGTAGTTCAACAGTAAATTATTCTCTAATTTTATGTGACATGGAAACATGGAGAGAATGTTTGTCCACTGAGCTTAGGCATGTATACAGCCCTTAAGGTCCAGAGTACTGGCACAAACGTGGCTAATAAAAAACCCTCGCATTTATTATTGGCTCCTCAAGATTTTCCCATGCCCAGAATATTTCTTGGAGGGGAGACCACCAAATGTATAAAGTAATTCTAAAGATATTTTTAGAAGTGGCCAAATTTTTCCTTAGTATTTCCCAGACTCCCGAGTTCTTACAGAATGGGAAATCTATGCAAAGTTTTGGTAAGCTTATTTCTTCTATCTCTTAGATTCTGTGTAACCAACTGCTGTATTTACTCAACTTTGAGATTTTGATTTTCTGACAATTTAGGAAACAACTTTTGGCAGGGTTTTTGGACTATCTACCATGTATTCCAGAAAAGTGTCCCTTCTGCCTGGTTTATGACAACATTTTAGTAGACAACAATTCAACCTATTTGAGGCATAGTATTATTGTTTAACTCAGATGCATTTTTCATACTGTTCAAATATTTACATGCAGGGCTGCAGGCTTATTAGCAATCTGGTGAAGGATTTGTAAATCTGGATCAAAATTCTGACAGGGTATTTATGGCATTGACTTGACCTATTTTCTATCTAAAGCCCTCCTCCATAATTCTTGTTCCATTTGATGTTAATACCATGCATAAAAAGCAGTAACCACGACGTTTGCACACAATAACCCTCTAACATCCTCACAGGAGGATTTACTAATCTGATTTCCCCCCTACCTCCCTCAGTGTGAGGTGCTTACACCTATGTCAGTTTCAAAGCTTCAGGAAGCCCTAACTTAACCAGTGCATGTTATCTTTTACAGTTTACTCTCCTCCTCTCTCATTACAATGATGAGGCACTGTAAGGATCTTCAGCAGACCCTTAGAGGACCTGCAAGTTGCAATTATTCTAATTTAGTATCATGTCAGGCTTTTTTAATCTCTGGGAATATTTATTTCCTTCCAATTGTTGGAATATTGAAAGGTGTTTTGCATTTTCTGTTAAATGGGTTGCACTGCAGGATTGAAATGTAACCCTTGAGTTTTTAAAAGTAACTAACTTAAAATAAATTTTAAAAAATGACAGTTTTTTTCCAAGTCATGTAAGTGATTTTTTTAAATATTTCCTTTTAACTGTTCCCATTTGTCTGTACATCAAATAAACACAAAGCCAGGACATGTTTTCTTGAACAGAAAATCTGTACAAAATACCACAGAAATACAGACTTGCAATTGGTATAACGTTAGAAACCTACGTACTTATCTAGTCAGTCTCCATCTCATCTTTGTTCCTACCTCTCTATAAAGGATAAGGCAGTTTTGCCCAAAGGAAGAAATAAAAGGGAATTCTCCTTAAAAGGCACATTAATGAAAAAAAGAACAGCTTTATTGGGGACATGTGCAGAAAGGGATGTTTGAGTAGTAAATGATAATTTACTTTTGAGGTATATTAAAAAGGTTTAATCTTACTGATCATGAGTTAAATTGGATGTTTTAATCAGCTAGTGCCAAAAATAATTATGCCAGATCGCTTAGTCTGCAGAACATGTACACAAAGCATATAAATCCTTTGCTTCCCCAGGGATTTCTCAGAATAACACACAACTAAAAGACAAAAGCGGTATCAAACTCATATAAATTAACATTGTAAATGATCTGAAAAATATAATAAATAACATGATTCCATCACTTTGACTATACAGCATAGGGAAGGGTGTCCAACACAAATATATGCATTAATCTTCTGTATCCTTACTAAAGTTTTTCAATAAACTTTCCTTACATTTACTTTCTACAGTTCAATTCAAGGTCATTCCTTTCATTGAGAGAGCTGGGCTGGATGAGAGCTTAGAAATCTGTGTTTCTTTTAGAAATGAATGTGAAAAATAGGATTATTTTCCTAATGAGTTTTTATTGAGAAAGTAAAATAAAGAAGTTGGACCCAGGGTCCTTAAGAGTCCTTTGAAGGGATAAAAGTTCTATGATTTTAAGATTAATATTTACCACAATTTTGATACTATCCAAACAAAAGAGAATAAGAAATAGATTATATAGATGAAATAAAAAGCTATGAGTAAAATCATTTCACATGCATAATAAATTTTGAAGTGAATCATTTCTAAAATACTAATAGATATAAAGGCTGGGGTAGACCATATCCTATATTCCATTTATGTGAAAAAATAAATAATATGGACAATCTTGTTTATTGAATTTTCCACAACCCTAAGTCCTAATTTAAATTTCTTTCAACATACCTTATGTGAACTGAGTATATCTAACTATTTTGATTTAATCACAATAATATAATTTGAAAATAATGATATCTCCATTATTTCTTCCATCATAATATAATTTTTTTAAAATGCAAACAGTGTTTTCTAACATAAATAATAAAATTTGGGGGGCCATAGACTACTTTCAGTCACTGGTTTAAATTTTTTTCCAATAAAAAAATTAAAGATCAGGTAGCCACTAAAAATTTTTAAAAGATTTCTAAAATGTATGTTTCTCTTTAAATAGTAGAATTCACTCTGAAATGCAAGTTTGATGTAAAAGCTTATCATTTTCTGGAGGCTGATGATTATTGAAAGCGAAAAAGAAGAGTGAGATGAGGTTAAGTGAATCATCAGTTATACATCTGATGCTTTTCCTGTCGTGTAACTTAATTGGTTTACACTGATTTTGTACTGGAGTATTTAGGGACAACATGGGGGCTTTTCTGAAGATCTGAACAGCTGCTTGATTTGTTAATGAACAAGGTTATCAGTAGCCAATTGCTCACAGCTGAAAAACTGCATGCTCCTGGTTAGTCCATTGGAGAGGGAATTTTTAAAATGTAGTTTTGTGTTTGACACTGTTGCCTTCTGGGTGATTTGAGTATATTCACTTTTCCCCCCAGCAACCCAATTTTATCATATGCAAATTAGAACTACTACGGACAAATTTTTACTCTGTGTAATACAGTTAAGAATGCAATAGAAGTACTCCTTTTTAGATGATAGGAACAAATATATCCCCTTTATCATGAACTTGTCAATTCTCACTACTATTTTAGGGTGGGTCAAAGATCCCTTTGAGAAGCTTATAAAAGGTTGGAATCTCTACCCACAGGGGTGTCTATAAGTACACACATACAGAACATTTTTGCAAACAATATGAGGATGCCTACATACATCAGGTTAAGAGCCTTTTCAATATAATTATGTTGAAATAGACTACCTTTAGCACCAGTAAGAAGGCTAAGTTAGAAGAGTTTCTAATCAATTATATAAAAAGAAGCCATTAGGTACCATCTTATAAAGTAAGATTAATTAAATATTTTACTTCAAATATAGACCATACTGCAAGGACAACAAAAACATATATATTTTCAAAAAGAATAACTTACACACATCAATGCATAACCCATGGACACAGAAAATAGTGCTATAAAGGCAGAGGGTGGGGGCCGGAGCAGGGTGGCGGGGGTCAATGGGGAACATCTATAATACTTTCAACAATAAAGATAAATTTTAAAAAAATACACATTCATGTTTAATGTGTTATCTATTATTCTCTCCTATTCTAATAGTTTCCTTAAATATTTTCTGAACCATAAGATGCTTCAAACACAGTCACGGAGCTTATTTTTAAACATCGTTACTTGCTATGGTTGTTAATAGTGCTTCCATTCAGAGTATAGATGCAAAATAATCAATTGCTGAAATACAATGGTGATATTTCATTGATGGTCTAAACATGAGATGAAGAAACTTCATAGATACATTTGAACTTAAATAAAATTAAAATTTCAAATTGAATTTTTATTTGGTATATAATTATTAATGATCACATAATTATTATCATTCCACTTGTAGGGACTATTACCTTGGTTTAAAAAATAAGAATTCTGATTGATTTCTTTAAATTTAACCTGAAATTTAAAAACAAAAACCCTACATGATCAAGCCTTATAATCATTTCCTTGCATATACCTTTAATTCCTCTGCCTCTCTCTTCATTCTGGTTAAATCCAAATCTCCTCCTCCTCTGCTCCCACATACACACAGCTGAATCTGTCTAGGGAACAACACCTCATCATGCTGACTGGTTTCACTTTATATTCCTGTTCATAGCCAGCAGTGGGCCCTTAATGATGTCATGTAATCATTAAATACATCTCCAGGATATTCACACTTCTATTCTCCTAGACAAGTATTTCACATCTTCTCACTCCTCAAACCTCAACACTCTCTCCCCTGTCCTCACTCTCAGTTGATGACATATCTTTTCCCTTCACAAAAAAAATGGAAGCAATCAGAAAAGAACCTCTAAAGAATCCACCTTCTACATTTACCAGTGTATGTACTCACATACTCTGCCTTCCTGCCTGATGTCATTCATGCAGTTTCCAAGTTCTTTTCTCAATTAAAATCTGACTTTCACACAAGTTCTCATCTTCCTTCCTTACTCAAGGACAAAGCTCCAGGAATTCTGCTCCTCACTTCCTCCTGTAACATCAATTTTTTACTCTTAGCTAGGCTTTTTTCATTAACATATGGAAAATTATAATAATTATTATTATTCTATTTCTGAGTATTATAATATTATTTCTCAGATCTTAAAACAAGCTCTTTTTTATTTATTTTTTTAAATTTTTGTTCCCTTCACAGCAAAACTCCTCAACAAACTTTTCTATATGTCCACTTCCTCTCCTCCCATTCTCTTTTCAGTTCACCCTAGTCTGAATCACCACCACCATTACTATGGCTACCAGATTCCTCTCTTTGATCACAACTGTGTAATAGTAAGTTCAAAGATCAATTCCAAATTCCTGTCCCACCTGACTTACCAGCAATAGACAGAGTTGATTACTCCCTCTTCCTTGAGACACTTCTTTCACCTGGTTTCTAGGTCACAGTCTCTTGGTTTTCCTCCTAACTAGTGCCTCCATTTCTGTCTCATTTACTTGTTCATCCTCTTCTCCCATGCCTCATGATTTAAAGGTCATTCTTTGACCTTCCCTTTTCCAGCTATACCCCATACCTTGGTGATTTTACACAGTTCCATGGTTTTAAATAGCACTGTATGCTTAAACTCTCAAATATATGTATCCTATATAATAAAAGAGAAACATGCAAATTAACCATCCCTCCGCTATGCTCAAGCCACACCCACAAGCCAATCAGGAGCAAGTATGCAAATTAACCCAACTAAGATGGCGGTGGCCATGGAGCTGGATTGAGCAGGAGGATTGGGTTGTGCCTGGTGATGGAGGAAGCCGAGCTTCCCACCTGCCCTAGCCAGCCCTTGGCTCTACTCAAGGCTACAAAGTTTCAATTATAGAAGATAAATAAATCCCAGAAAAAAAAAATAAAAAAGAATAAAAGGAGAGGCTGGGAGCTTGGGTCACTGGGGGTGGTGTAGCCAGCCTGAAAACAGCCATCAGCCCCTCACCCAGGCTGGCCAGGCACCCCAGTGGGACCCCCCCACACACACCCTGAAAGGGGCAAACAGCCCTCAGCCCCTCATTCAGGCTGACCAGGCACCCCAGCCGGACCTCCACCCTGATCTGGGACACGCTTCAGAGCAAACCAGCTGGCCCCCACCCGTGCACCAGGCCTCTATCCTATATAATAAAAGGGTAATATTCAAATTGACCATAACAGCAGAATGACTGGGAATGACTGGTCACTATGACACACACTGACCACCAGGGGGCAGACACTCAATGCAGGAGCTGCCCCCTGGTGGTCAATGCACTCCCACAGGGGGAGCTCTGCTCAGCCACAATCCAGGCTGATGGCTGACAGCACAGTGGTGGTGGCGGGAGCCTCTCCTGCCTCCTCAGCAGTGCTGAGGATGTCAGACTGCAGCTTAGGCCTGCTCCCCGCTGGAAAATGGACATCCCCAAGC
>NW_023416357.1:52468867-52516367 GCF_014108235.1 Myotis myotis
GCAAACAAAATAATAATCTCTTGTTTTTAAAGTAACATATGCAGTTTTATAATTTTTACACAGTGCTGCCAACTGTATAAATTTCTAGTTGATTTCCTTCTTTTCAGTCTTTTTTGATCGTTTGACAATTTCTAAATAATGGTATGAAAATTTAAGTAAAAATAGAAGTCAAAATATGAAAAGCACAAGTCAGTGGGGTGTTATATGTTTAGGGATAGAATTAAGATAGATATTTTTGTAAAAGGATATAATTCTAGCTTACTTGTAGGATTAAAGATATGATACATGATAATGGAGATGACAGAAAAGCTGGTTCAGTAACAATAATAGTAGGTGACATATTAGCAATATAACTAAGTGCCAACCAAAGTCTTTCACAGTTACTATGCCAAAACTAAAATAGAAATCAAACACATGTTTCGATCAGATGGGGGTTCATTGGTAAGATGCAGCTGTTGCTTTCAGCACAGAAATTGAAGATAAACAGATTCAGACTTTAGGAGCTTACAGCATCATCTAATAATCTAAATTCTGGTTACACGTTAAGTGACACAAAGCACAAAATAATGAGAAGTTAGGTGATTTCAAATACATTGCCAACTAGTGATTCTCAAAGCACATATCAGAAATCTCTACATAATGGTCTCTATTCAGTTCAAGTAGTTCTTACTAAATACTGTGGAAAAGACTGATAGTTGCCTCTCAATATCCATTCTCTTTCTCTCTTTCTTAAACAATAGATTTCCAACTTTCACTGGGCCTCTATACACCCAGCTACCGGCTTTTTTGGCAGGTACAGATATGTGACTGAGATTGATAGATTAAAATGAAGTATTATATACTTGAAAAGGATGGAATTATGCTTATCTCTTCTTCCACTTTCCTGCTTCCTAGCACACACATGTAATAACTGGAGTTCTCTAAGCCACCTTGGATTCTATGGGCACACCCCAGGAGTGACAGACGGATGAACTAAAAGGAACTTGGTATATACAAGGAATACTACTCAGCCACACAAAAAAATAATGAAATACTGCCATTTGTGACAACATGTATCTTAAGAGTATCATGCTAAGTGAAATGGAAAAGAACAAGAACCATATGATTTCATTTATATGTGGGATATAAAAAAGCAACAAACAAATGAAACAATAGGTGGTTTGTGTTTATAAACATAAACAATAGGTGGTTACCAGAGGGAAGGAAAGTGGGGGCAGGAGGAAGAGAGTAAAGAATTAAATATGGTGATGGAAGCAGACTAGACTCTGAGTGGTAAACACACAGTGCGATATACAGATGTATTATAGAGTCATACTCCTGAAACTTATGTAATGTCATTAACCAACTTAACCTAGTAAAATTAATTAAATTAATAATAAAATACAGAGATACAAAGGTAAATAAATAGATAAATAAATAAATAGATTGAACTTGGTACCTGAAGTAGCATTTGGAGCTGCCAGCCCAGCCCTGTTCTGTGTATCTCAGAGCATTGTAAACAACAGACAAAAATTAGCTTTTGCCCCCCTGCTATTTAGAAGAGCTATAATATGGAGCCCAACTTAAATTTGATACAAGTACATGCAAATAATACAAGAGAAATAAAGCTCACCTTTGCATAATGGAGGGATATTTAGAATTTAACATGCGTGGAAGCATAAGCATCCTTTATGCTGTTCTTTGGTTAGTAAAATATGATACTTTGGTCAGAAGTCCATTTTAATCATACTTCCTGGTCTAATTTAAAGAAGGTAATTTAGATCTATAATCTTCCATAATTAAAATGTCAAATGAAAATTACAATGGAAATAAGTCAATTTCTCATTGGTCAAAATATCTAGATCACTCTATTGCCACACTAGATATTTGCAACCGCAAACTTAGATTACCACTTTCATTCATTAAATGTTAAGGGCTCAGTGTTATGTGGAATTCATGATCATTACTGTAATCTAATGATCACATAGGAATAACCATAACCAGTGTGGATAAAATACAAATCCAGCCATTCCTCAATTTATGTGGTTGTATGTATCTGTATTTAAGACTCACTTATTTATTTAAATTACCACCAGAACAATATTGGGTCCTCTGCTTTCTACCCCATTGAGTAGCAACTAGGAAACAAAAATTAGATAACCTACAACTCTAAGATGTGAAAAAAAGTTGCCCTAAAGTTTTGAGATTCATGCATAATTATCTTCTGCTCCTGGTCCTAAGAAAACAAACCTTCTGAGTTTGTTTTTCAATGAAAAGCATAGAAGAGTATATGGTAGGAAACACACCTTGTTCATATAGGATTAGGACACAAAGCCCTGTATGAGTTGAAAGTTACTTTCTAACCAAAGTATTTCAAATCTTATTATAGGGAAAGGAATGAAGAAGTAATTGTTCTGAACAGTTATATATACAGGATGTGGCAAAAATTGGTGTATAGTTGGTCATATGGAAAATAACATAATAATTAATAATACAAGAATAAACTCTGTGTTTTGTGTACTTGCAGCTGTAAACCTACTTTTGTCCCACCCCATATATTCCATGCTACCACAGAAAAATCTCTGCTTAGGCCACATTCTATAGGTGCTTACTCCCTTTAGACATCTTTAGACATACCCTAAACACAAGTATAAGTAAGCACATGAATAACACTTCAAACATTTACCAGGGGCACCCACATTTTGCCTTGAAAATGACTCTAGAATTTCCCCCTCTTTAACTCTGATAAATGTCTTCGAATGCTCCTTGTTTTCAATCCCACTATTGTTTCAATGCCCCTACTCTTCTATATGTCCACAGATTCTTTTCAACTCCTCCCAAAGGATGTAGAGTCTATTTCCCTACCCATTGAATTTGAGCACAGCAGTTGACAACAGGATATTGTGGACATCACTCATTCATAGAGTCGCCAGGAGTAGGAGTCAACTCAATGGCAGATAAAACAAGCATATTTACTAAAGAATCATGTAGAGCAATTTATATATTTATATTTTTTGGCCAAAATAAATATCCCACATTTTGCATGTTCAATATTATAGCCTTCTTGTGCAAACTTCCATTCTTCATGTCTGCACAATTTAACAATCAATGTTGCCTCTTTTGCTAATTCCTATTTTTCATCAAGGAGAGGATATAGTGCCTACTCTAGGATAACAGCATGGTGATTCTACATAAAGTCGGACATAGATTTTCATGCTTAATAGGGTTCTGGAACCAATTTTTACCAAGGGGTGGGAGGTGTTCCCACACTAACAAGCTATTCTATGACACTACCTGAGAGTCCTACACTTTAATTCAGTCCTGACACAGTCTACCTAGAGACAGTGTCAGATTCCACAGGTTAAGGGCTCAGTTCCACAGAACTGCTCTCTCCGTCAGCCTCTGCCAGCCCCTTCCTTACCCTCCCCTTCAGATTCCAGTCTCAAGCACAGGTTGTTACCTGCAAATCTTACCACCAACTGGCTATAAAATCAGAGGTTTCCATGAGCCCCTCCTTGGGTTACCTTAATTTGCTAGAGTGGACACAAAACTCAGGAAACTCATTACTTACTAGGTTACTGATTTTGTTGTGAAAGGATATAACTCAGCAATAGCCAGATGGGAAGAGATGCATAGGGCAAGTTATGCCAAAAGGGTGGAGAGTTTCCATGTGCTTTTGAGGCATGACACTCTCCCAGCACCTCCACCAGCTCAGAAGCTCTGAAACCCTCTCTTTTCCAGTTTTTACAGAGACTTCATTACATAGGCATGATTCAGGGGTGGGGAACCTTTTTTTCTGCCAATGGCCATTTGGATATTTATAACACATTTACGTGCCATACAAAACTATCAACTTAAAATTAGCCTGCTATATTTGGTCAAACATTTAATTAACTTACACCCAATGCCTTGGCAGGGCTAGACCAAATGATTTCACAGGCCTTATACCACGGGCCAGATGTTCCCCACCCTTGGAACTTAAATAATTGTCCAGTGGAGACTGATTCCATCTCTAGCTCCCTCTCCCCTTCCAGTAAATCAGGTAGTGGGACTAAAAGTTCCTCTTCTCTATTGGTGATTGCTTCCCCTGGCAACCAGCCCAGGTGTCCTCCAAATGTCACTTCATTAACATAATCTCAGTTATGGGGGAAAGGGGCTTGTTATGAAAAACAAACTACCCATTTCACATGTATGGCTCTGAAGCATTTTCTTTTCAGAACCTGAGAAGAGACCACATATAACAAAAGATGCCCCCATTGCTCTTTTACTCAGGATATTTAAGAGGGAATATACGATATGAAAATATATCTTATCTTCTGAATGAGCAAATATATATTTCTTATAATTTACATTAAAAACAAGACAACAGGACCCAAATATAGTTGCTCATGCTAAGCCCAATATCACCAAATCAATATTTAATGATAGCTGTGGCTTTCCCAAAAATGGAATCTGAAACCAGTCAATCAGGAATTCCCTGACCAGCACCAGTGAGCTCATCTGCCTCATAGACCACTGCCATCCCTGTAGAAAAGTGACCTTGCTACACCAATCTGTTTTTTGCTAGTTTAACTTCCTTTTTCCAGCTCCTTTCTGCCCATAAAAGTGTTGCATTTCGCATCACTCCTCATAGCTCCTTTATATCTCCCAGATTGGACACTGCTGGATTCATGAATCATTGAATAAAGCCAATAAGCTCTTTAAATTTACTCAGTTGAATTTTGTTTTTAACAATCTCAACACTGTAACACTGCAATTTGTAACCCAGACTTCAGCAATGGCCTCTGGACGTTTTTCTGAGCCAAGATTTCACCTTATTCTCAAGTTCTAGAAACAGTACCTCCGTGGAGTCCTATGTTCTCTGAGAATTAAGTTGTATTTGTTCCTTTCCAGTCCTTCCAGGGATTAGCGTAGGGGGTCTCAGGCTGAAATATTCACAGAAACTAACAAAAAAAATTAATGATTCAGACTGGCAAGAGACAAGATAATAGAGAGTCTAGGGCTTGCATGACCCATATAAAAAGGATAGTTACTTAGCTGTCACAGATTGCTGCCATATAGGAAAACGAATGCTATTTTCTTTTCTTACAATTATTTTAAGAAAAACCCAAAACCCATATTTTGTATTTTGCTGAGAAATTTCCCAAAGCTTTAAATGTTGACAAATAATGTAATAATAATAATAACTTTGTTTGGTCTAACACACACACACACACACACACACACACACACACACACACACTCCTGTGGGAAAAAATCTGGCTCAGGGGCTCCATTTTGCAAATTCAAGATTATAGCTTTGTTTTAAGAATGTCACCTATCCTATAAATGAGAATCTCTATGTGAATAAAAATAATAATAATAGAAATTCTTTCTTTGTAGAAATGGCGAGGTGTTTTCAAGTTATAAAATAATAGAATTTCTTAGGAAATGATTCAAAACATTGCACAGCGGCAGCATGGCCAAGAGCTGAGAACATGGCCAAGAGCTCTGAAACCACATGGCCTCTAATTCTTATTAGCCATGGAACCCTGGGCAACTCATTTAAACCTTCTTTGCTTCAGTTTCTTCATTTTTAAAGTTGAGGCGATTATAAAAATAGTAGTGTCTACCTCACAGTACTATCAGATTTAAATGAGTTCACCTTTGTGACTCTCTGGTTAGTGACTATATAATACATGCTAAATATATGTTTGTTGAATAAATTAATTTCACATAACATTTCTGTGCTAAACAGGTAGAATGAACAAGCTTATCCTTGTTTAAGCTATCTGAGGAATCCCACAGGGACCAAGTAAGAAATGTAAGTCTTATCATCCCAGATCACTGGGTGAATATTTACAGTGAGAACATCATGTCACAAGGAACTTCTACAAGGGGGCTTAAAATTACTTTTTTCACCTTGCTAAGATGTTGGCTTGTATTGTTAAGAGACAATTGAGCTACCAGCCAATAATTCCTTACTACCAAGCCCCAAAAGTTTCTGTAGCATGAAGGTGAATGGAATTATTCAGTTAAAATGACCTTTAAAAAAACCAGAACTTGATTTAAATTAAAAAGGAAAATACATTAATAAAGAAGGTTTTAACTTGTTATTTCAGAAGCAGTCAATCTTTGGGTCTATAAAGTAGTTGTGTCAATGGGTTAGGAGGAGTAGAAATCGTCTCCTTCCAGATGTCTCTATATATTATCAACATAGTCACAAGTGAAAAATAAACTGTCAGAGATGAGAATCCATAAAAGGCAGGGAGGCCACCCATCACTGGTAACATCATCATGAAAAGCTGTTACATGAAAATGACTAATTCTTATTGTCAGTTTTCATTTCCCAGATTCATCCTTGATAGAATTAAGATGCAAAGTTTCCTAGGTAGATTGGGAATAGAGATAATATCTGACTTTTATTGAATAAGTGTTCTAGGTTCTTTAAAAGCATTTATTAAAAATACATTTTACTATACGCAGTTGTTAAGGTTTGGCTAAGATTCAGTGATTTTGCTCCCCAGGGGATATTTTGGTTATCACAACTGGGTGGGGAGGTGCTACCAGCATCTGGTGGGAAGAAACCAGGGATGATGCCATACATCCTACAAAGCATAGGACAGTCACATTGCCAAAGATTTATTTGGCCAAAGGGTGAATGGTGCTGAAGATGAGAAAGCCTGAAGTGGAATGATAGTTCAGTCTAAATGAAGAAGCCAAAAATTATATTTTAACAGAGTTCCACTACATAATACTGATGACTTGGATTATGCAATATGATATGAAGCAAATAGCATGATTTTAATTTCAGGAAAAACTGGTTTAGATACTATCTGCTCCACTTAACTATGTAAGCTTGAAACCCTCTGAGCCTCAGTTTTCTCATCTATAAAAGAGATACAATAGTAGCAACTTCACAGAATAATTGTGAAAAATAGTAAGTTCTTACATACACACTGCCTATAACACTGTCTGGTCCATCGGAAGCACTATATAAATGTCAGCTACAGACTAAGTCAATGATGACGGAAAAAAAAACACACAGAAGTAAAATGCCTATCCTCCCACAGTCAATTCCTCCTATTCTCACCTTAGTGCTGAAATAGAAAATATGACATTGATTTTAGTTTTAGTCAAAAGCATAATCCTAATATATATAAAAACCCAGGGTCCATAACATCCAAAACGACCGTAGGCTCGACTGACCTGAAGTCAGTGCTGGGTCAGCGACCCAATGACCCAGCATTGACTGCTGAGTGGGCAGCGGGTCAGGCCTGAAGAGAGGCCTGGAGAAAGAAGTAGGATCTGATGTGTAGCCTCCATGGCAGCTGTTGATCAGCACTCGCCTCTCTATTTCTCTCCAGGCCTGGCCAGCAGCTGTGCCTCTCTTTCTTTCAGGCCTCCACTGGGGCTGCTGATCAGCCCCGCCTCTCTGATCAGCCCATTGATAAACTCAGAGACACTGATTGGCATAGAAACCGACCAATCAGAACCAAATCTGGGTGAAGTGCAAGAAGCCAATGGCTGCCTAGGAGGCGGAGGTTTCGACACTGACTGGCATAGAAACTGAACAATCAGAACCTAATCTGGGTGAACTGCAAAGGCAGAACCTAAGGTGGGGGCTGAGGAGGGGTTTTAAGGGCAACAGCTATTTGGTGTGAAGCGTAAGAAAGTGGTTCAATATTTTAATGACCAGTTTGGCAGTATAGTGCATATAGCTGGCTATCAGTCCAGATTATAGGGATTATGTATTTTTGTCTGCCAAGAGCATCTCCTCCTGATGAAAAAGGCTTTTCCCCCCATTTAAGCAATCCTATCCTATATAATCTATCTATACTACTAAAAGGGTAATAGACCAGGTCAACCAGCCATCTTCCAGATATCCGAATTCCTTCTGGACAAAGCCATGGTGGTGAGGGCAGAGGCAGAGGCCATTAGGGGCGATCAGACCAGCAGGGGAGGGCAGCTAGAGGTGAGATCAGGCTGGCAGGGGAGGGCCGTTGGGGACTAGATCAGGCCAGCAGGGGAGGGCAGTTAGGGGCGATCAGGCAGGCAGCAGGCAGAGGCAGTTAGGGGCAATCAGGCAGGCAGGCAGGTGAGTGGTTAGGGGCAATCAGTTAGGCAGGCAAGTGAGCGGTTAGGAGCCAGGGATCCCAGATTGCGAAAGGGATGTCCGACCGCCGGTTTAGGCCTGATCTCGAATCTAATCTGGGTGAACTGCAAAGGCAGAACCTAAGGTGCGGGCTGAGGAGGGGTTTTAAGGGCAACAGCTGTTTGGTGTAAAGTGTAAGAAAGTGGTTCAATATTTTAATGACTAGTTTAAATCTCGGTCCTAAACCAGTGTTGGGACATCCCCCAAGGGGTCCCCGATTGGAGAGGGTACACGCTGGGCTGAGGGAACCCCCTCATACATAAATTTCATGCACTGGGCCACTAGTCATTTAATAATATTGCATCTATTCTTTTTCAGTTCTTTTCATTGTATTCTAATACGGCTCATCTATATCCATGTGTGTTTATCAGCACCTACCAATTACACAGCATCTTGCCATATAAAGATGCATATCCCCATGTCTTCTCCCTGGTTCAGACATTTCTAAATGTTGAAAGCTAAAGTCTCTTTTATAAGGAATATTTCAAACTTTGGTTTCTTTCAGCTACCTCTATAATTCAATAAAGGGTCAGATAACATAAGAGCTGAATACAATTTTCTGATGCATTTGTGAAGTTTTTTTTTTTAATTGAAAAGACCGTGAAGTTTATAATACACAGAAGATGTATATATTTTCCAAATTGTTTTTTAAATTGGCTGGTTGTATTTTTCTGAGATTTCTACCTTTCTCTGTCTTTCACCTCTTCTAGTGCTCTTCTCAGCAAAGCCTTAGCGGATACTTTAGAATATTTTCCCTTTTCTGAAACGGAAATAAGAATTAGAGAAACACTCAGCTATTGTGGTGTTTTCTTCAGTAGAGTTGTGTTTTCTTTAATTGGGGCTTTACGTTCTTTAGGAATAAAAAATCTGTTTACTCTGCTGGAGAAATTAAGCTCTGAAGAAATTGTTTTAGTTCTCTTTGTTTATGATGATTTGTTAGCTCTCGACTGCAGAAATAATTTTGTTGTTTACATTAATCTATGGTGGCAGTATTAACCTCACATCATACATAAATATAATTATTGATCATTACCAGCTGTAATTCAGTGTTAGAATTACAGATTTACATAATTGTGCTATTAAGTATAAAGTTGAACTTCATATCTAGGGTCACAAATAACTGGAGGCAGTAGAAACAGAACATTTTGATTATGTGTCATTCATATTTTAATATATGCTGTTGCAATTTTGATCAGTGTCAATGTAAATATTTTTATGTACTTTACATCAATGAGATGCTAATGGGTGGAAATTACAGCAATATTGATCTAGCTAATAAAATGTAATACATTAGTAAGAAAGGATATTTATTTTATGTTTCAACTATTATTATACATTATCTGTCTTGCTTCACAGGCAAAGAAAGATTTTTGAAACAAACCCTATAAGCGTCATCTCATTCACAATCATAGTTTTTCTTCTGTCTTTTAAACAGATGTGGATTCAAAATAGCCAATTTCACTTCTATAGCATTCATATATTATTTCTTGATATAATTAGCACATTAAAATTCTCTCATAATCAACAATGTTGACTTTTCTTGAAATATTCTTAAGATGCTACATATGTCTCTATTGTTTAAGTCTCAATAAGTATACTATATATAAATTATGCAATAAGGCCTAAATTCTAATCTTAGAAATTCAGTGAGCTAACATGCTTCACAAAAACCAATAACTGCAAGCAGAATCCTATATAATAAAGAGATAATATGCAAATTGACCATCACACCTTTGCACAAGAGGGCCGTTCCTATGTGGTCCAAGATGGCCACCACAAGATGGTCGGCAGGAGAGGGCAGTTGTGTGTGATCAGGCCAGCAGGGAGGGCAGTTGGGGGCGACTGGGCCTGCAGAGGAGGGCAGTTGGGAGGGACCAGACCTGCATGGGTGGGTAGTTAGTGGCAACCAGGCTGGTAGGAGAGGGAAGTTAGGGATGACCAGGCCAGCAGGCATGGGCAGTTTGGGAGATCTGGCTGGCAGGGGAGCAGTTAGGCATTGATCAAGCTGGCAGGGGAGTGGTTAAGGGGAGATCAGGCTGGCAGGCAGAAGTGGTTAGGGGCAATCAGGCAGGAAGGCAGGCGAGCAGTTGGGAACCAGCAGTCCTGGATTGTGAGAGGGATGTCCAGATTGGAGAGAGTGCAGACTGGGCTGAGGGACACCCTCCCCTCCCCCATGCATGAATTTCGTGCACAAGGCCTCTAGTTTCATATAAAGCAATTTGGACTATAATATCAAAAATTCAATAGACTTCTAACTTCTCAACACTAAATTTAAGCTTACTTTTGGAAGTATTTTTTTAATTTATAAATCAAAATTGGAAAGGATTTTACATATTAAAATGTTGCTAATTCCTGTATTTTAATGTATTCATTGGTTTATTCTTGTTTGTGCCCTGACTAGGGATAGAACCTCCAAACCAGTTGTAATGGGAGGATTCTCTAACCAACTGAGCTACCAGCCAGGGCTTTAAACCCTTTTTAAGTTTGGTAAAATCATATAAAATTTACCATCTTAATCATTTTTAAGTGTACAATATAGTGTAGTAATCTTAAATACATTCTCAATGTCTCATAAGCAATCTCCAAAATTCCTTTCATCTTGAAAAAATTAAACTTAATACGCATTAAGCAATTCCCTATTCCTATTTTTCCCCCAGTCCCTGGCAACTACCATTCTACTTTCTTTCTGTCTCTATAAATTTGGCTATTCCAAATACATCATATAAGTGGAATTATATAGCATTTATCATTGTTGGCTGGCTTATTCCACTTAGCATAAGTCCTCAAGGTTCATTCATATTATAGAATGTCAGGATTTCCTTTCCTTTTAGTATGCATACAACACATTGTGTTTATCTATTGATCTATCGATGGACACTTGAGTTGTTTCCATCTTTTGGCTATTTTGAATAATGTTGTTATGCACAGGGGTGTACAAATATCTCTTTGTGGCCCCGCTTTTATTTATTTATTTTGGATATATACCTAGAAGTGGAATTGTTGGATCATATGGTAACTAATTTTTTTGAGGAACAGCTATACTGTCTTTCATAGCAGATGCACTCTTTTACATTTACACCAACAGTGCACAAGGGTTCCAATTTCTCCACATTCTCACCAAAACTGCATAGTCATAATTAAAGTGTTAATTTTCCAAATTGTGAGGGTCTGTAGTTTTTCTACTAATCCTTGAAATCAACTGCCCAAAATACCCTAAGTGCCAGCCTTGCCTAATTACTTTTAGTTTACCAGACAGCTCTATATATCCAAGTCTTTGTCTACCAGACTTTCTCTGCTTACTATATTTTCTCTATACCTAACCCTTTTTCACTCCAGTCACTCTCTGTCCTCCAATCCTTTTGGCTGCCCTAAAGTTCTTCTTTAAGTCTCAAATAAACATTTACTCACTTTACAATATTAAATGTAAATGGCATTTCATCATTAAGCTTTTCTGACCACACTGTCCCTCAGATAAATAAACATTGACTACCTTTTTCTTCATGTCTCATCTATAAGTACTCTATTACTCTTCTGTCACAGTGCCTATAATATTTTTATTTGCCCACCAGAATATATTGCTCTAATTTGCTTATATATTTCAGTCCTACTAAACTGAGTCACTTGAGTTCAGAAGCCTTGTCGTATTGTTTTAGGGTCTTCCCTCAAAAAACAGAACATAAATAATGATTAATTAATGGTTGTTGAGATTGTTTCCAAAAATTATTCTATATTTTGGAAACCCTACTGAATTTGCACTGAGATGATAAACCAAAGATACTTAAGTGCATTTTTTTAGCCTCATTAGCCTTTGAAGTTATTGTTTCCCCTTGTCCTGACATGAAGCACTAGAGATGTTCCAGAATAGAAAAACTATGCTTCCTTCCAGTTGAGGACTAACGATCCTTCCAGGAGGCTACTCAACTTATCATGAAGTTGCCATGCTCAACAAGTCAGACTCAAGATATAATGAAAGTTTATTGTAGGAATCAAAATGCAAGAAAATGAAAGAACTCTCTCTCTTTTTCTTTATTCTTTCTTATTTTTCTTAGTCTGCTAGCTTGCTGAAAATGTGTATTTGGGTTGAAAACTTACCTCCTGAGCCTCGAGAATATGGTATCAGACATACATGTCATGCAAAAGGTTTTTTAATCATAATCTGATTTACTAGTAATGTGAATCACTGTATTCTTTGCATTTAGAGTTTCTTCAAATGTGAAAGGGGATAATGATGCAAACCTCTCCGCAAGATCACTGTGTCACTTAACTAATTAATACTGTAATTACAACATACTTAGAAAATATAACGCACTGTACAAATGCCAAGTGTTGTTATTAGAATCATTTGAGTGCTCAGCTCATCTAAATTTACTACGTTAGTAAGGCAAATAATTCTAAACAGTAAGAAAGCCTCAACTATACATACTAATTAATCTAATTTAAACATTTATTATGTACCATAAATATGCCTTGTTCAAATATGCATTTTAGTTAAAGCCAACATTAAAATCATCCCTCAGAAATTGAGTTGCTTGAGGTCTGCATAAAATTAATTCTGCTTTGGATTTTCACAGTGACATTTTAAATCACATTTATTATATAAATAATTTCTCTGTTGATTTGTTTGTTTACCTGATTGAATGCAAATTGTCAGGGATTCAGCTAATACTAAAATTTTTAAGTGAGAATAAAAGGAAGGAAATTAGCACACTTTCTTTGTCTCTGTAGTGAAAGATTTGAAAAAGAAACAATATATTTTTAACTGCCATGCTATTATTTCATCTAATATCCATTAGGGGACTTCTTCTGGAAAGGAAATGCCCAAGAGTAGAAATGTGATGTGTGCTTTGAGGAAAAACTTGATTTTGGCAGTGAAAGCCAGATTATCTCCATAGGTTAAAGCTGCAGGCCCCAGAGTTGATAGGACATTAGCAAAGCCGAGTAGAAGCTATGTGTGGATTCTTACTGCTGCAGCGCATCAAAAGGTGAAACACAGTGACTGCTGCTCCATGTAGAATACAGCAATTCTGTGAGATTGCTTTTTTCTTAAATAAATTCACTATTATATTTAAAATTTTCTTTTTAAAAATTGTTATTGAATTTAATTAGCTTGTTCCAAGTAATAGTGTTTTACCCTCTACAATCAAAAGCTGAATTCTGTATTTAGTTTGTACAGTTTCCTCTGAAAAATACAAGCTACTGGTCAGTTGCATCAATACCAAAACCTTTTCTCCATAGAAGTCAAAATAGGATTGCACTGCTGAGTATAAAATGTAACCCTCCCACACACACACCATGGGATAGTATCGCTGATTCTAGTAGGGGCCTCTTTTGTCAGGGACTTCAAGACACATATTAACAGTTGTAAAATAATAATAATAATAAAAGTAATGATAATAATAATAATAAAACAACTTGAGGCTTTCCTGACAAGAAGTCCTTCATACTCACAAGTACTATAAATGAAAATTTCATTAAACCTCTAATTCCTCTACATTTCCTAATGAAGATTAAACAACTACCCACACATTTTTTTCCATTGAAAACTGTAAAATACACCAGTAAATGAAGTTATCTCCCCACCTACTGACTCTTTTCTAACAAATACTATCCTGTCACAAAACAATGTACTTTCACCAATGACCACCCATTGGAAATAACCACCCTCAATAGATATACAGTGAAGTGGTGACTAGAAGCACTAGAATACATATCAGGAGAGCAAACTTCAGAAAATGAAACTTTGAACGTATTTACCTTTTTGTGTGTCTTATTTGTCAGACACATATCAGGTAATTTCTAATTTCTGAACTATCACAGTAAAAGAAAAGCAAACTCTGTCACCATTTCAATTTACAAATGAAATGTATTTTTGAGATTAAAAGGCAATGTACTGGAAAATGTATTATGAAGATATATTACATTTTAGGGAAATTAATTGTGACTGCTAAGTAATAGACTAAATATATTGATGTAATTCTGTTCAAAATATTTTATAGTCATAGTGAAAATAAAGTATGCTGAACCAGATTTACATTTGTCTTTCTCTTTCAGACTCTTCTCCATCACATTTATCTTCTTAATTTAAAAAACTGAGCATACGTCAAAAGAGATTGCTCTTGAAACATTAAAATATGTATAAATATGGTCATAAATGCATTTTAAGTAAATTTCAAAACTTAATTGCAAGACTAATAACATTAATTATGAATATAGTTAAGCCTTGAAATAACTGGATATTATTTTTATATTTTTTGTTTATGTTTTAAACACACACTTATATACCAACATCCAAACCAGCATAACCTTGTTCAAAGGGTTTCTTAGACTAAGTTTTTAGTTTGATACAAAAATATATTATTCTCTTTGTATTTTCCAGCAACTTGACATCTCTATTGATGGTCATGTAGCTTTTATTATTTATTTTTTTAAATATATTTCTTTATTGATTTCAGAGAGGAAGGGAGAAGAAGAGAGAGACAGAAACATCAATGATGAGAGAGAATCATTGACCGGCTGCCTCCTACATGCTCCCCACTGGGGATCAAGCCTGAAACCCAGGCGTATGCCCTTGGCCGGAATCTTTCAGTCCACAGGCTGATACTTTATCCACTGAGCCAAGCCGGCTAGGGCTTATGTAGTTCTTATAAGTAACATCTGAGTTATGTAAGCGAGTACTTATCAAACTAAACAACTAATTTGATACATATTATTTAATAAAATGCAGAAATTGCCCCTTAATAAGAAAAATATAATTATATGTAATTAGTCTTTCATTCTTTATTTTATTTCTATTGTGATTGCCTATTATTTGTGTTGAGTATTTTTGTATAGTGATATTTTGATTTATGAGTTACCTAGGAATTGAGCAATTATATAAGAAATCAGTAGTGTTTCCAAAAAGTTGAAAAAATTAGGTCATGTAAAGTGTTGCTATATGCAATTTTAACTGTTTGAAAAATACACTTCTGAGCATAGATTGGTTGAAATAAATAGATGGGCCCTAAGGAAGTAATAGGTCTTATCATTTGTCTCTATTGCAAAGTATTCTTTACCTGAAGTCTTAACTCATCTGGGGACAGTCTTTATTTTCTACAGTGTCTGTTTGTTTGTTTTTAATCCTATACCCTAATTAAATGTAACAAAATTATTTTTCAAGAATTGTGTTGATTGGGCTCTTAATTCATAATGTTCCTTCTAGAATGACTAAATTGAAAATTATTTGGTATATGACTTCCAATGTCACAGGGGAATTCAAGCTAGGACTTAACCCATGTGACGTTTTACTACCACACAATGATATTCAGGGCTTCCTCAAGAGGGAAAAAAATACTTTTCTTTGGTTTCTTAAGTTTCTTGGAAGTGTTTCCATGGGTATTTGGAAGGGAGTCTGAAGGCATGTCTGATGGAAGGTTTTTAGCATTGGCATCTAGATCAGTGATGGTGAACCTTTTGAGCTCGGCATGTCAGCATTTTGAAAAACCCTAACTTAACTCTGGTACCGTGTCACATATAGAAAGTTTTTTATATTTGCAACCATAATAAAACAAAGACTTACATTTTTGATATTTATTTTATATATTTAAATGCTATTTAACAAAGAAAAATCAACCAAAAAAATGAGTTCGCGCGTCACCTCTGACACGCATGTCATAGGTTCACCATCACTGGTCTAGATTAAAGAATTGGTTTTAATCTTTCACAGATTTCTCCTCCCATCTATGCTACTGTTTCTCAAAAAATGTATGTCACCTCCCAACCCCACCACACTCTCCCCATGACAACTGCCTTTCACAATGCCTGAGTGAGAGCACTTGCTCTATTGCTGATTCTGACAGCAGTCTGTTCTCTCCAACAGCTCTGATGTCTTGGCAGGCACTCTCACATTTAGATTTCTAAGTTTCCCTCCAATAAAGTTAATCATTAGTGAATTCTATTTATTAACAAATGATTACTCACTGGTATTGCTTTCTACCTTCCAAATTATCACCTTCATGATTAATAAAATATATTGTATAATTTTCATTAGAATGAGATTTTATTCTATGCTAGAGGCCCGATGCACGGAATTTGTGCAAGAGTAGGCCTTCCTTTCCCTGGCTGCCGGCACTGGCTTCCCTCTGGCACCCAGGACCCGGGCTTCCCTCACAACCCCGGCTTCATCCGGAAGGTCATCCAGAAGGACATTTGGTCTAATTAGCATATTATGCTTTTATTATTATAGATACTGAAATGGGGAACAAATAATTAGAGAAAGCCAAAAGTATGGCAGATAGCTAATGAATTCAAAATACTGGAATGAAAAATAAAATTTTATAGTATACAGCAAAAGTTTGGAGACTAGGATTTTGATTTCCAGATTTTACAGGAATCTGGCACATTACCAGTGCAGTCAAAAATCAGCTAACACTAAAGGTTGATCTTTAACTTCTCTAGGTCATTTCTAAAAGTGAGGAAGGCTAACGATGAAAGGGGACTCATACTTCTAGAAATTCACTTACCAAAATTAAGGCAATAATATATTCTGTATAATATTATCACTATAAAAAATAGAAAATTGTAAAACTATAAGGAAGGGGAAATCAGCTTAATGGTTTCCCTTCATCTTTTATGCAGACTTAACCACAAACAAAATACCAAACAGAACTTTGATTTTTCAAGAGTATCAGAAAACTGTGAAAATCATGAAAGTGTTATCATTATAACTAGCTAGCAAATATTAATAATAGAAAGAGAGCAAAAGGAGGCCAAACATTATAAGCATGGTCATCTGAGCAGCTTCACCAGGAAGCTACAGCTTCATGTTCCCCAGGGAACCACATATCCGTCCCTGAAAATCACTGGGGGAAGGGATCCAACAGAGGGGTAGATGGGTAAACACGCACAGTGAAGCTGAGGTGACAAGGGGAAGGTGCTTGCCTGTCAATCTAGCCTGGGAAAAAGATAATTGACTAGGAGGGTGGAGCCATTGCAAGTGCACAAAATCTTGGAAGTTAAAATCCCCAGACAAAAGTCCCCTCTCTCTGTGTCTCTTGTTCCTCTTGCTCCCTTGTGTTCTTTTGCTCAGTGACCCACACTCGCCAGTGTCCTAGCCCGTTCTCTCTCCGCAGCCATGTGGCCTTAAGCAGCCGCATGGCTTACGGCCATGTGGACCCCAAAGCAATGGACTGCAGCTGGGAGCACAAGCTAAGCTAGCCAGCTGCTGGACTGGACTGGACTTCAATATGGAGCAGAAGTTCTAGGCCATGGCTTTCTTTCTGGCCCTGCTGAAGACAAAATTGGACTTCTTCCATGGCGGGACAGACAGAGAGGGGAGCTTGGAGGGTAACCCCCTTAATTTTACATCATCAATAATGCTTTCCACGGCATCCCATGCTCCCTTGTGGGCCTCAGGACATTTTTTCTTCATGCCACTCCAAGAAATCTACCAAATCTCACTTGTTACTCTTATTCTGAAAATCAATACAAATGATTTCAGCTACCCAGTTACACTAGTCAAGAATTATAAGCTTTCCAGAATTTTCAGTCCCATTTCCATAACAAGTGAAATGAATGGTTGTTAGTGATCTGATCCAACTTCATCCTGCTCTGTCATCTAGTCTATATAAAGCATCACGTGACTTCATGTGAATGATTTATACTGTTTAAATCAGGATCCTCTAGAGCAGGGGTGGGGAACCTTTTTTCTCTCAAGGGCCATTTGGATATTTATAACATCATTCGAGGGCCATACAAAATTATCAACTTAAAAAGTAGCCTGCTATATTTGGTCAAACATTTAATTAACTCACCCCTAATATCTTGGCAGGGCCAGACCAAATGATTTCTCAGGCCTTATACACTCAGGCCGGACGTTCTCCATTCTAGTGTGCTGCAAGAATTTTTAAAACATGCAATACCGGACAACGCAATCAAGGGCACTGGCCTCTTTTTCCTTAGATTGTCAAATTAAAAAATGACAGCAGTCTACACAATAATAGCCATCCATTGTAAACGAATCAAAATTATACCTAGTTTTTTTGTCAGATTGGCAAAAACTATGATGTATTTTTTGTTGTGCCACAGAATTTTAGTAATTAATGTGTGCCATGAGGTGAAAAAGGATGAAAATTGCTGGTCCACCTTACTAACTTAGCTCTCTTCAACCTACGTAAACCCCAGGTATACTACTATGTGATATATTTCTCAAATAGACCATTTTCTCATTTTACCCAAGTGTCCATGAGAACTTTCATTACCAAACAATAATATGGGGGACCACAGTTTATTCTTGTATTATTTATTAATTATTGTATTATGACCATAAACCTACTTTTGCCCACTCTGTATTTTATTCTCTTCTCCAGGGACTGTTTTGTTCCTAAGAGTAGGAATAATCTTCCTCACCTGCCTTTTATTATATTTCCCTCTCTATTTAGGGAATATGTTCCCCCTTACGTATGCATAATATTACTAAGAAACCCTGAAATGTTCTCAAGAGGGGGATTTGAAGGTATACAAAATGAAATCATACATATTCTGGTGTTCGATCATTCATTTGTTGTTTTGATATTAACCAAGTGCCTATTATGCACCAGGCACAGTGAGAGTTGCTGTGAAAACGGCTAACGATAAAGAAGTGATGAGGCAAACCCACATCTTTTCCCTCCACTATGACTTCATCATTACGATGATTTATATGCCCCAGATCTTAACCCATAATAAATTTGCAATTACATCTTGAATTAACCAATCAGTGACTTGTGGAATAAATATTTATATCATATTGTAAGTGACAATGTGGAAATTTTGGGAAGAAACTACAGTCAAAACTGGAATATTTTATTTTATGAAGACATGTTTGGGAAATAGCTTATCAGGAAGGGAAATCATACTTTGCCACTTAAAAAAATCTGTTTACTTTATAGCAATGTGTATGTAAATGCATTTAATATCATAAGGGCAGACAGCAACAAATATCAGACTCATTCCAACTAAATGCCAAAACCTCTAGATTGTTCCTAGCCCTCATCTTTTACTTTTCTTCCAAGAATAGGGCAGTTAGTAATTAACACAAGATTATAAAAAAAATATCCCATAAGTATACTAAGGGCTATTAAAATAATATGACAGATCACTAACCTAATTTAACATTTTTGCATGTAATTTGGTTAACTAGGGAAATGCAAGTCACTTGGAACATCTGCTAAAAATTGCATATTGAATCCAAAGAATGCCCAAATCATTATTCTTATGATTTTCATGAATAATATAGCTTATGCAATATTTGTGCCATAAACTATGTTAGTTTCTAATATCAGCATTTTGAACACAAATTGTCACTTACTTACCTAAAGGAATTAGCTCCCCTTCAGTACGAGAAATATATAGAAAAGTAAATATGGTTTATTCAAAATGTGGAATTCTGACTGCTCACAGATATTACAAAATGGGCTTCGATTCAGGTCATAATTTGGGACTGTGATTCCCAAACATGTCTGAGAATATTACTTAACATTCTTTTGGAAAAAAAAATACAAATTCCCAATCTTCTCCCATTGGATTCAGTTTCAACATGTATACGATGGGAACCAGGGAATATATTTTTAAAAACTAATTTAAAGTACTGTTTATGTTTGGCCAATTTTAGGAAAAAGACCTTTTAAAACCAACATAGCTGATGGATCACATGTTGAAAGAGGGTTGATTTATATATACATCTTAATCTGTCTGATTAAAAAAAAAATAGCCATTAGAAAATGTAGAAAAAAAACCCGTTTCTTCAATATGGTAGCTTTACTAATCAGTAAGATTGGTTTTGATTTAGCAATGTCTTAGGTTTTTATCAGTTTTCTCTGCCCTTGGCCAAGGTTAACTGAGTTCAAATTTCTGTGAATGTGTGTCTTTCCCTGATGGGCTATCGCCTATATTAAAAATCCTGTTTCCATACCAGACTGATAATGTTCTCTGGACATGGAAAACTGAGATGGTTAGATCTGTACCTTATAAGCCCTAAGAGAAAATCACTTGCCATTACTTGGAAATAAGCTGCTAACTATAACTCCCCGAATGTTCTACACAAACATTTTGAATTACCAAAAATGTATGTAAGAGGATTTTAAAAGTGAGCAAAATCTATTTTTGTTTTCCCTTCTTTTTTTTTTTTTTTTTTTTTTTTTTAAATATTTTATTGATTTTTCACAGAGAGGAAGGGAGAGAGATAGAGAGTTAGAAACATCGATGAGAGAGAAACATCGATCAGCCGCCTCCTGCACATCTCCTACTGGGGATGTGCCCGCAACCCAGGTACATGCCCTTGACCGGAATCGAACCTGGGACCCTTCAGTCCGCAGGCCGACGCTCTATCCACTGAGCCAAACCGGTCTCGGCTGTTTTCCCTTCTTATTCTCACTGGTCATTTCCCCAGTCAATATGTCCAACTGGGATCACACATATGTACTCTGATTAGCTCATGGTATGAAGTTGGCATGGTTGTGTAATGCCATCTGTATTCCTCCCATAATCATATTCTAACAACAATACTTATCTTCAAATCTATTTTTTTTACCAATTCATATTATCCAGTGAAGAAGAATCTAGTTTACTATGCACCTTATTTTTCATTATGTGAAACTTCCAAAAGAACCATTACCAATACGCTTCCTTTAAACTCCTAACATCCTAGACATGCATGTTGGACAAGATCTGGAACAGCTAGCCAGTAAGATTAGTTTTCTATTTATAGGCATCCATTATCTGTGGAAAAGGAGCCAGAATAAACCCCCAGACTATAAGCCTCCTTCCGGTAATATCCTCCCAGTGCCAATTCAGGCACTAACCACAAAACTTCATTAGATACATTCAACCCTTGTCTAATATTTTACAGAAAATGCCGACCTAAATTAAGTGGTTTGTCATACAACAATTACTAGTGAATCTGGCATTTATGACTCAGAGGTCCTAAGTTTCCAAAAACTGTATATATTTTTTTCTCTTTTTGTATGAATCTGCCACTGGTGGTATTGTTAATGACCTTTTGCAAGGAAATCAATGCATTTGACCTTGAAAGACTGACAATCTGATCTTATTCCTCTACCAGACTTTCCACTTTGAAAACATACTATGAGGTTCTCTCATAGCTATTTCCCCCTCCACTGTAGAAGTTCCTTTTCCCAGTCAGTCTACTTCTTGGGGATATTAATGGCATAATATTGTTATTGCCACTGCCTCTTTTTTCTTTTTGAAATGCAGATCGCCAGGTTTAGCAATTGCAGATTGGATTTGAAAGTGAAGAGATTCAAATGCAGTAATGCTGCCAGAAGACAGCTCCTTCACTGATTTAGAATCAGTGAAATGTGTGACAGGAAAGACTATGTGTTGGCAATAGGGCTTGATACATGTTTCAAGAGCAAAATTGAAACTCTCCTCCCATGGTTTGCAGCTATAGATCACTAAAAGATCTTCTCATAAGCAGAAGGGTGCAGGCCCTGCCTTCTCCTTCATCCTCTCAGGGTGGAGACACAGATTTCAAAATTAGATGTGTCAAAGCGTTCAAAATTTATTGCTGAAGCACATGCCTAAAACTGTCTCTTATTGAAAAAATATATTAATTATATTTCTGCCTTTTTATCATGTAAATTTAGAGCTCATGAAAGGAACCAGATGGACAGCTTTTGGAAATGAATCCTTCCTTTGATTAAAAGACAAGGAATAAAGTTTCTAGATGCTCTAATCTCAGAAAAGCTCCCTCCTAAACTTTTAACAGCATTAAAAGGGCTGGATATTATGAACGCCAAGTTTCTTGTGTGTGTGCATATGTAGGCAAGTACTTATTAGTGCCAACAATAATCTAAGGTTTCTAGTAAATATATTTATTGAATTTTTGGACCTTTAAAGATGAAAGCACTTTAATTCATCAAACAATATTCTATACATCACATGAATTCAAATCATTTTAAAATTAAGATAGTATGACTCTAATATTTCAAATGTAATTCTTCCTGTTTTGAAATCTCCTACTTATAAGATTGAATTTATTTTTCAATAATTTTGGTTACTAAGTAATTAATCTGATTATTAAAAGTATGTAATTATATGTTTTTCCTATTTTGAAATAAATATTTACTGAACACCCATTCTATGTCAGTCCTATTGTAAGATGTTGATTCAATGGTAAATGAAAAGACATTATTCGGACTCTGAAGGCATTGTCATTCTAGAAGAAAAGGCCAAAAGCCAAGACTGGGGAAAGTGCAAAATGCTAAGAAATCAGACTAAGGAGATAACTGACTCAGTTTTGGGGAGTCAGAGAACATGAAAAGGGTAGATATAGGAATCTGGCATCTTGAAAGCAGCTGACTCAATTCAGTTCAAATAGTGGCTGATGGTGAAATTTGGCGGCAGTTTTAGATGAGTTGGTAGAATGTGTTTCATATTAAAATTTAGAAATTTATAGCTTAACTTTGTTCATGTATCTCTGGTGCTGAAACTAATAAGGCTGACAGCTAGAAAAATAAATAAGTGAATTAAAAAGTACATAAATAAATGCATCCTAAACAAACTGTAATAAGGAAGCCCATCAAGGACTAAGAGGACTCACCACCACTCAGGATATCTGTTAACAATATATTAATACTTAAAAGATTGCTCACATCTTGCAGTTCACACTGGGCGTATTTTCTGCTTCAGCTTCCTTCTTTCCCGACTCACACTGGCTTTTGTGCACAATCTAAAGCAGGAGATGAGTGAAAATAAAATCAAAGCCTGAGCTTAAATTAATATCTTGGTTGATTGATTTCCCAATAAAATAGAACTACTGGCATTATAAACCCTATTGATTGATCTGATTTGATAGAAGTTTAGTTGAAACTAGCATTTTACTCTCGGGTATTGACAAAATGCTAAATTGTCTATTTGGTGATAGCCTGTTGTATGTTTCCTCCAGAAACTGCAAACTGAATGTGTTTACTTAGTTACTGCTATCCTTGGTTTACAGTAAGGCTCAAAGCCCTAGTTCTCAAGTATTAGCTTTACCCCAGGCCTAGAATAAAATGAATTATATACTTCATGTTTTACAGTACTCAGTTTATTTTTCTAAATATATGTTTATTGATTTCGGAGAGGGAGAGAGAGATAGAAACATCAATGATGAGACAGAATCATTGATCGGCTGCCTCCTGCACATCCCCTACTGGGGATCGAGCCTGCAACCAAGGCATGTGCCCTTGACTAGAATCAAACCAGGGACCCTTCAGTCCGCAGTCCGATGCTCTATCCACTGAGCCAAACTGGCGAGGGCTCAATTTTATTTCTTAAGAACCATTTTTTTTAGATTGCTAAAACTTACATCAGAAGTGATTTCAGACACAAAACCATTAAAATAATAATTTATTTCTTATGTTAAGAGAAGGTCCAGTCAAGAAGGTGGCGTAGGTAAATGCAGTACTTGCCACCTCCCACAACCACATTGAAATTACAACTAAAATACAGAACAACCATCATTCAGAACCACCTGCAATCTAGCTGAATGGAAGTCCCACAACCAGGGAATTAAAGAAGAAGCATATTGAGACTGGTCGAAAGTCAGAGACATAGGTCGGAACCTCGGAACCAGATGGTTCCACACCCACGATTGGCAGTTTAAAATCGGGAGGGATAGCTTGGCTGTGGAGGTTTCCCTGAGGAGCGAGGAGGGCCATCCCCACACCAGCTACCTCCCCCTCCCCCCAGCCAAGAATAGAAGACCCTAAAACTTGGGGCTGTAAAAACCAGGGGGGATTGTGGCTGAATGACAGAGAAGCTGCTGGAGCTCAGGATTCCTCTTAAAGGGCCTGCACGTGGGCTTATTCCAACTCACTCCGTCTGAGTTCCTGCGCTGGGGCAGCAGCTTAAAAATAACCTGGGACACTTGAGAATGAAGGCTTTGAGCCTTACTATAAACTCGTCTGGTATCGGAGCGAGAGCTGGAGGGGCAGATGTGCTGGGGCCAGTGTTCCTTTGCTGAGCATCCCCACCACAGGCCCAGCAGGCAGGTGCCATATCTGAGTCTCCATCAACCTGCCTCACCTTTTTCACCCAACCCTGGTGATTCCTTGAGACCCTGCCCCTCCCTACTTACAGCCTCATTCAAGCCATTTCCAGTGGCTTTTCCATACCACTGGCCTCTCTTACCTCATGATTCGGACTTTCCTAAAATCTCTCAAACAAGGCCTCAGTATGCTCCAGAACCAGCACTAGGGGCAGCCCACCCTGGTTCACAGCTTGGCCTCTCCTGGGCACCTCCAAGCCCAACACAAGTAGCAGCCATCTGAAGATTGCTTTGGAGCTCATGCTGAGTGGCCCAAGCAGGGCACACGTAGTGCACCCAATAGATATCATCATTCATTATTTCAAGCTGAGAGTCCTTCCTACCCTGCACTAGATAGTGCTTAAATTTTTTTTAAAAAATTTATCTTTAAATACACATAAATATTTTATGATACTTTTAAAATCATGACATGTGCATGCTATTATAAGTAGTATGGTATATCTACCATACTACTTATAATAAACTAAACTGCAATTCTAATCCTTTATTTCATCTTTATAGTTTTACTAGAGGCCTGATGCACAAAATTCATGCCAGAGTGGGCCTTCCTTTCCTTGGCTGCCGGCACCAGTTTCCCTCTGGCACCCGGGACCTGGGTTTCCCAGGTTTTGGAATTACTTTTCTTCCATACACATTTCTGCATGTGCTTATATTTTCTTAATAATTGAGGTTGGGGCTAACTAAGGTAGTGAGCATTATTTTTAATGGGGCTCAATATAAAATAACAAGACAGAAAATTTATTTGTAAATTTAGATCTCAGTTGAATATATTTTGAATGGTAAATTTTTTCTGCATCCCTATCCCCTTCTTGCTAATTTTGTAAATGCAAAGTTAACTAAGAAATTTGAAAATTTCCCCAAATTCTTCTTAATACTAAGTATATAATATAGCAAGTTTTGCTTATTGAAGATGGATTGACCAAAGCACTATTTATTGTTTTACCCTGGCTACTATTTCATTTTTAATCATAATTATTTTATTAAAACTTTGAGTATTTTGATGAGACTAAATTAAATGCATATACATAAATTTATGTTTTTATAATTATGTATAGAATATATCCTATAAAAACAATATATCATATAGAAAGATACAGCACTAGAACTGTGAATAAAGAATTTTCTTCACATCAGTGTCAATTTGAAAGGATACAGTGATTCAGTTTTATCTGAATGAGTTTGATGTATTATAGTGTTGGGTTTTTTTTTAATCAGTTAAATTTATTTTCTACAAACATCAATCAATCTCATACTTTCTGGGTCTCCTATATGCCAAGGGATTACTGTGGGAATGTAAATCACACAGTTCTTGCTCTCAGGGAACATTGAAGAGCCAAGCTTATGAAAATTTAACTTTTGAAAAGATGAGTTGATGTTAAGCAATAATATGAAACAGCATGATTTAATTAGCTGCCATATGTTTTGTGTTGTGCTTTCAAATCAACTGCAAAATCCCAGTTCATATACAATCTATAAGTGAATCAATGAATTCCTCACCAAAAGTAAATTGATCCTTATTGTATCATAATTATCATCACCATTTTAATCATCATCTTCTAATTGTAATAATCTCTATATTTGAAGTTTGAGGGGAGTGTTTACTGTTTCTTTTGTTTTGCATTTTAAAACCTGCCTTAATTATACAATGCTGAATTGGATATCATTATTTACCTGGAGCCTAGGTTAAAAAAAACTGATTTTTATAAATTTGGGCAATTATGTAAATCCCATTGGACTCTTAATGAGAAAGCAGAAATTTCAACTAGAAGACGAAGGGTACCCCTCCTCCTCCAGCTGTTGATACTGCCAATTGCACTTAATTCTTGGAATTTAAACTGCAAATTGTGCTGATGTATTATGTTCATTGATGGCTGGAAAGAATTTGATGAGTTGAATTTAGTGCTAAATCTAGAGAACCTTAAAAAATTGCAGAACTGTGGCTAGCCTGAGAAAATGAGGCTTTCAGAATAGCCAAGCTGGTCCTAAAAAGCAAAGCCTACACTTCAGTAGATACAAATTAATGGTAAACATTTAACATTTTCAAATCAATATCCAAGTTATAAAGAGAATCTCAGGCTTATTTAGGCCAATCTTGTAAAACTAGATTGATAATAAGCTACCTCACTGAGCAAGAATTAATGGATTAAATGAGACAATTTATAAAGATTTTAGCACCATTCCTATTAACATACAGATTATTCAATAAATATTAGCTATTTATTGACATAAAGTATACAGAGAAGGCACTGTTGAATTTTGACAGGAATAATCCTCCATAAACTTTGTCATTATACACTAAAGTGGTATGAAGTAGCCAAGCAGCCTTTTGAGAAAGTGTTGAATAGTCTATGAGCAGTCTTTCACTTTCTTTATGTACAACAATGCAATCACAGTTGAAGGAATTTCCCACATCCATATCAACAGAGTAGTGAATAGGAAATATTATTTTCTACAACATAATAGCAAAGTGCTAGCTATAAACTTTTATTTAATTATTAGTGGCCCGGTGCACGAAATTTGTGCACGGGGGCAGGGGTGTTCCCCCTCAGCCCAGCCTGCACCCTCTCCAATTGGGGACTTCTTGGGGGATGTCCGACCACTAGAGGTTGGACATCCCTCTCCCAATCTGGCTCCTAACTGCTCACCTACCTGCCTGCCTGATTGCTCCTAACTGCCCTCCCCTGCCAGCCTGATCTCGCCCCCAACTGGCCTCCCCTGCCGTCCTGATTGCCCCTAATGGCCTCTGCCTCGGCCCCCACCACCATGGCTTTGTCCAGAAGGAAGTCAGATGCCTGGAAGATGGCCGGTTGAGCCAGTCTAATTAGCATATTACCCTTTTAGTAGTATAGGTAGATTATATAGGATAGGATTGCTTAAATGGGGGGAAACGCCTTTTTCATCAGGAGGAGATGCTCTTGGCAGACAAAAATACATAATTCCTATATCTGGACTGATAGGCAGCCATATGCACTATACTGCCAAAGCGGTCATTAAAAAATTGAAGTGCTTTCTTACACCTTACACCAAACAGCTGTTGCCCTTAAAACCCCTCCTCAGCCCCCACCTTAGGTTCTGCCTTCGCAGTTCACCCAGATTAGGTTCTGATTGGTCGGTTTCTATGCCGGTCAGCATAAAAAGCTCCACCTCCTAGGCAGCCATTGGCTCCTCACACTTCACCCAGATTTGGTTCTGATTGGTCGGTTTATATGCCAGTCAGTGTTTCTGGGCCTATCAACGGGCTTGATCAGAGAGGCGGGGCTGATCAGCAGCCCCAGGGGAGGCCCAAGAGAAAGAGAGGCACTGCTGTTGGCCAGACCTGGAGCACAAGAGAGAGGCAAGTGCTGATCAACAGCTGTCACAGAGGCTACGGATCAGACTCTGCTTTTCTCTCCAGGCTTCTCTTTGGGCCTGATCTGCAGCCCCCTCGGTAGTCAGTGCTGGGTCACCATGGCAACCCAGCACTGACTTCTGGTCAGTCGAGCCTTTGGTTGTTTTGGATGTTATGGACCCTAGGTTTTTACATGTTAGGATAATATCATCCTATATAATAAAATCCTAATATGCAACTTGACCGAAACAGCAGACCAAACGGCTGAATGACCAGTGCAGGGGTGGGCAAACTTTTTGACTCAAGGCCCACAATGGGTTCTTAAACTGGACCAGAGGGCTGGAACAAAAGCATGGATGGAGTGTTTGTGTGAACTAATATAAATTCAAAGTAAACATCATTACATAAAAGGGTACGGTCTTTTTATTTTTTTAGTTTTATTCATTTCAAACGGGCCAGATCCGGCCCGCGGGCCATAGTTTGCCCAAGGCTGGACCAGTGGAACAACCAGTAGCCGTGATGCACACTGACCACCAGGGGGAAGATACTCAATGCAGGAGTTGCCCCCAGCCCACAGGCCCCAACCGGCTGTGGCAGCAGGGGGTAGGGCTAGCAAGCAGGCAGTGAGCGGGAGGTGCCAGGCCAGCCAAGGTGGGTGCCAGTGGGGGCCCCCTGATTGCCCCATTTGTTGCCCCATAGATTGACCCTGATTGTTGGCCAGGCCTAGGGACCCTATCCGTGCACAAATTTCATGCACCAGGCCTCTAATATTAAAATAAAAAATGTAGAAAAACAATTTCAAAAATACTTAGGTATGATTTCTTTATATACCGAGTGTTCCAAAAAATGTATACACACTTTGAATGATTATAAATTCAGTGTTTATTAATATACAGTTCATTTTCAAAATTTAAAAGAATCTACAGAAATTAATAATTTTTTTTTGTCAATGCCTGTTTTCAAACTGATGACTGTTCTGGTCCAGGCACTGCTAATAATGCAAAGCAAAGGAATCACAAACATCAAGAATCATTTTGTTCATTTTGTGTGCCCTCAATTCATCAACTACTGCAGGTTTTGTACCATAAACTTTACCTTTTATGTATTCCAATTAAAAAAAAAAAAGTCTAGTGGCACTTTAGGATAAATTTTCCTTGTTCAAAGCTTAGTCTGGCTTTACCCATTATTTCAAATCAGTTAAACCTGAGAAGGAGTGAGTTACAGCTGTTAAAGTGTATACATTTTTTGGGACATCTTATATGTATTTATTTCTGCTCCATATATAAGTACATTTATTTCTGCTTGATACATAAGTATATGTTCTTGTTATATATTAGGTGACTGTTTAATAACAACAAAATCAATAAAACCTCCCCCACTTTCAGCTAATTTGATTACTCTTCTTCTTAAAAAACCCTTTATTTTAAAATAATTTAGATTTACATGAAGTTAAAAACTAAGTATAGAGATGTCCTAGGTACCAGTCACCCAGCTTTCCAAATGGTGACATCTTACAAAACTATAGCATATTGTCAAAACCAGAAATGAATTAGCACAATTCAATTGAGTAGACTGCAGATCTTACTCAAATTTCACCCACTTTTGAATTCACTCAATTTTGTATGATACCATTAGTACATATCTTATAACCTCAAGATACAGAATCACTTCATCATCACAATGCTGCCCCTTTACAATCACACCCTCCCTGTCTCCCCTAACCCCTGGCAGACAACTTTTTATTCTACTACATCTTTTTAATTTTTTTCTATTCTTTTTAAAGAAAAAATAGTAATTTAAAACATAACTACAAAGGATTTAATAGCAATTCTTATCTGTATACATTTAAATGCATGCAAAGTAGAGACTGTAAGTGCCTCATTGGTGGTGTTTGGAAATGGGTCACACAGGTGCAAGAATCCACAATATTAAATTTTCAACTTTGGCAAGAATTCACAGGAATATAACTTTAATTTATGAAATAGTGAGATACTGATTGTCACTCACTGGTTTTCAAGGATACAAGTTAGTTGCTATGAGTCACCATCTGAAACTTTTTCCTGTCTTAGGTTATTGTTATTTTAGAAGAGCATTGGAAAAGAAAACTTAGGAAATACTTTCCTTTTTTTGAGTGGGAAAAAGAAAGAAACCCATTGCCTTACAAAACAAATAGAAACCTTTTTAGATTTAAATGAAACCTTATATTTTTTTCAATAGCAAATTTCTTTTGAACCTATATGGTTGGAGTTTGAAAGTATGGTAAGGCAATGTTTAATGTGTGTTTTTTTAAAAAATATATTTTCATTGATTTCAGAGAGGAAGGAAGAGGATGAGAGGGATAGAAACATCAATTATGATAGAGTATCATTGATTGGCTGCCTCTTGCACACCCCGACTGGGGATTGAGCCAGCAACCCGAGCATGTGCCCTTGACTGGAATCGAACCTGGGACCCTTCAGTCCACAGGCTGACGCTCTATCCACTGAGCCAAACCAGTGAGGCAATCTATATATATAAAAGTTTAATATGCTAAGTGTCCAACCAATCAGTAGACCATTTGGTCAACTGCTTGACCAGTCGCTATGACTCGCACTGGCCACCAGGGGGGAGGCGCTCTGACCAGTAGGTTAGCTAGCTTGCTGCTGGGGTCCCACAGATCGGGACTGGGTGAGATGGGCTGGATACACCATGGAGCCCTCCCACAGTCCCTCCCCTGCCGGCCGGCCCCCATTGGCCTGATTGGGACTGGGTGAGATGGCCCTGATTGGCCCCAATCACTGGCCAGGCTGAGGGACCCCACCCCTGCATGAATTTGTGCAATAAGCCTCTAGTGTTTAATGTTTCAATAAGCATGCATTTGAAACAAAAGAATGACATGTCTTCCTCAAACTTAGTAAATTCATCTTTGAATAAAAAATCTTAATGTCCTTACATCTATATCTTTGCATACTTTTAAAACTGAACATTCTCAAAGTTTTTCTTTCTTGATGGAAAGCTATGCATTCAGACTTCTATGTAATATCTTTCCACCACCTAGATTCTACTATCAAGTACAAGTCATTTGTAGTTTTGAATTGAAATGACAATAAAATTGGCTTATTTTTCACAGCAAGAATAGTAAGTAATTTTTAAGGAACTGAAGCATGAAAACATGAGACCTAAGTGCTGAATCGCATAGAAATTTTGGGCAGCTCATTCTAAATAGGACTAAATCCATATGTTCAAATATATTTAGCCGCAGGGGTCAAGAACCTGGAAACCTCAAATTCTTATCTCATTGTTCATATTTTTTGTGTTGTGTGAGCTTTAGATTCTAGCCTTCAAATATGTGGACATTTACTTTGAACTGAAGGTTTTCTTTCTTCCTTGGGAACATTTTTATTGAAAAAACAGTATATATTATTAGGCAGTATCTACTCTATCCAGTAATATATAGTCCCACCACACTTTCTTAATTTTTATTTATTTATAACTCCACTTTTTCCTACAGAGGATTTGAAGAAAGGTCTAAGAAAAGACATTTAACAAAAAGTAAAAGAAAAATAGAAAATCAGAACCAAGGGAAAAAATTATGAAGATATGTTGATAAGGGTCTGCGGATCTAACATGATTATTTATTGCTTAAATTTGGATGTGCAATTTCTAGTGGTGCAGTCAAAATGAAAATCACAGTTATGAGACCTAAGAGAAAGGAGGAGGAACCTAACATTTCTCAGGTAGAGGCAAGGTCCATTACTGAGACACATATATAAGATACTATCTCCTCAAAACATTATATGGCAAGTATAAAACAAATTTCATTTTAAATTTTCTTAAACATCTTCTAAGAAAATTTCACAACCTAATAGAATGCCCTTGTGAATATGATTCCAGGGGAGATAGCAAACACTCTCTAGAATGAGTTTATACTAATAGCCTGTTCTGGAATCTGGGAGCTCAAATCAGTGTTTTTCTGAAGGTGAGAGAATGATAAAGCGCCCATATTTACTCTCCTTGATCTAACCAATTTTACCTAATTATGTACTCTCCTGGTGGTCTAAAGTAATACAAGTTTTGAGTTAATAGTATTTTAAGGAATGGCTGAATGCTTCCCTGAATCTGACTTTTGAGAAGAGACAAAGTAGTTAAGATTTTGAGTTATTGTTTCGTTACAATGCATATACATCTCTAAAACAAGTGCCAAAGCTTTCTGTTATTACATCGTAATGACCTTACTTAATGTTGCAGCCTGACTAGAAGGAATTTTATTACTCCACAAAGAGGCATCTATAAACAAAAACATCGGTTTCTTCCAGATTGAGCACCCAAAATGTCACAAGTTTTGTGTGTTGAAATTAACATACTACTTCAGTTGTAACAGCTTACAGTGGCAGGAACATAACATAGAAGATAGCACAGCATAACTATAATCTACCCAATCTGGAATTCAATGAGTTTTCTTTTCCTTTTAAGCCACAACAGATTTCATTAGTTTTCTTTTTAATTCACAACAGATTTCATTATTTTCAGACAACTTTCTCTTTTCCAAGTCTTCAGTTTCCAATGTAATTGTATTGATAGCTCTGAGTTTACATTCTTTTCATGTTGTGGATGTCTGGTACAGTAAAGCACTAATTAATTCATGTCTAGGAAGAAAAATGCATTTATTTATTCCTAAATGAAAAACAAAAGAGCAACTCTTTCTCTCACAAATAAATTTATCATTTGGTGACAATACAAGGTGTTCTTGCTTGATTTAGATACTAGGTCCTGAAAGAAAGTATGAAATAATAAGTGGCTCAAGTTATGTAGGAATATTGAAAACAAAACTTTTTGAAATCTGTTTTTGACAGGCAGGTGAATTCTCTAAATTTCACTGGGACGATCTCCTCTTGTTGAATTTCAATGAAGCTTCTGTTTATGTGCTCTTGCAAACAAATAATGAAGGTTGCATGATCCCGGAGGACCTACTAAAAAGAGCTATCTGTCTATGAATGTGAAAAAAAAAAAAAACCATGGATAAAACCATAGGATTTTATGAATAGCTTCAGTTAAACAAGAGCTAAAACCAACACAACGTGTCTGTACAGAAACTTTATTTTCTGGAGAACTGAGCTTCCAAAGAAACTTTTTAATGAATAAAATGGTTATCATCAGCATAATTGCAGGTTTAAAAAAAATCTAACCTTAAGAATATACTATATCATTTTTATAAAATTTATTTCTTTATCCACTTTACTTTTGCTTTTCTCTGTACTGCTTAATATTTATCTGTACTCTTTATCCCTACTTGATTAACCTAAAAATTAATTGAGATATGCTAAAAGCAAATAAAGCCATCTGAGAATTTTTTCTTTTTTTTAAATATATTTTATTGATTTTTTACAGAGAGGAAGGGAGAGAGACAGAGAGTTAGAAATATCGATGAGAGAGAAACATCAATCAGCTGCCTCCTGCACATCTCCCACCGGGGATGTGCCCACAACCCAGGTACATGCCCTTGACCGGAATCGAACCTGGGACCCTTCAGTCCGCAGGCGGATGCTCTATCCACTGAGCCAAACCGGCTTCGGCGAATTTTTTCTTTAAATCTTTAAAATATGGTTTCAAGCTCCTGTTCTACTACAAACTTGTAAATACCTTGAATAAGTTACTTTTCCTCAATTTGCTTGTCTGAAAAAGGAGATTGATACTATAGGGCAGGATTGTGAGAAGACTCAGGGAACACCTGATCAAATTGTCTAGTGCCTAGTTGGCACTAAATAAATAGTATTAGAATTAGCTTTATTTTCCTATTAATGAACTTCTACTTCTGATGATTTATCAGCCAATACTTCCTAAATGAAAGTACCCTCCTGATGAAGGAGAACTTCACTCCTAAGAATATATTTCAATCCCTCTCTCTTGCTCTCTTATAGAATTCAGGAGGAGATCCTAAAAGCATATCCATGACCTTAGTTCTTGTCACATAAACTCTTATGCAGAAGCAAATTTGTGCTGTAAGATTGAGATCGTGGCTTGATGTGTTCGAGGGCAGGGGACAGGAACAATAGGGAAGCACAAGGAATGTGAAAGACAATTTAGTGCTTCTTCCTGGCCTGCATTTCATCTTACCCTTTGCTGTCTATGGACTATTCATCAGCATTACCATGCACCGAAATCTCCTTTGAAATTTTAATCACTGTAACATTGGTGTATCTATAGATTAGATGAAATAACTTTTGCTGTCTATTCCAAGCACCGTTGCCATATGAATGACTTACAGCCCTCATATTTCTAAATATGAATTTCTAGATATTCTTCTATTTCAATCTTGTTTTCAAAGGACAAGGTGGAAGATGACAATGGTAATGAAGATTAACTGAAAGACTAATTATTTAGTCACTGGTGGGGAGATGAGGCATACAGCTAAATCTTTCTGTCACCCATATTCATAACTAGTTCAGTTTAAATGCCAGATTTATGAGGGCAAGTGATTCATCTCTATCATAAGCTGGATGCTTTATTTAAGGTAGGTTCAGAAGAATCTTAATTTTTCCTGTGAAGCTCTTACCTGTACATTAATCCTAAAACACTGCTCTCTTTACACTTTCCTATGTGTTACGCCCAACTTTGATCAAGTCTTAAATGATTATTATATACTAGGAATCTCTGTAATTTTTCAATACTCACAAAACTATTTTTTTCTTTTTCACCTGACAACAGTTCATTTGATTGTTGACAAGTTTGTGTGTCATAAACCCATTATAAAAATAAATTAGTAAATTACTTACATAAAGAAGATACTTTACACCTACTTACATTTTGATATTATGTCTATTTCAACTGTAGCACATACCTAGTATTAAATAAGTGCATTATTTAAATGCTGAGTTGGCCATAGTAAGTTAATGTCAAAACCAATGCAAAGAAGTCTGAATTGTAAATGTGTCTTTTGTGAATTATGTATAATCATAATTACACTCACTTAAAATGATGAAAGCATCAACTGAGAAGAGTTCTTCTTCTTATGCTTAGATAATTTTTTTAAAAAAAATCTTGATTAACAGAAAACATAAACAAAAATAGTTTAAGGATACATTTAAGTTAGATAACATAAAAATGAAAAATTAACAGTTTAATATTTAAGGAGAAATGTTTGCTACTTAAAAATGCATTCTAGAACATCATGTTCCCTAAAGCTATGAGCTTTTCAACTCGTACAGATAGAAAACATTGCTCTTAGGCTTTTGCTTGAGAATCCCAAGCAAAAGTTAGTATTTTAACCTTTACCTCTAGGTGGTTTTGAGGCATTTCTATGATGATAAAATGGAACACCTAACAAATCATTCTAAGTATTTTTCTCAAGCAATTTCTTCTTGAATGAGGGAGAGGATCTCTAAATTTATGCGTAAGTAGGGCTCACCAAACATAACCTAAAGTTTATACTCAGGTCACTTAACCCTCAGTTTTTCCTTGTCCATGTGCCTTTTAAGTTTGGTGTACTTGGCTAGCTAATAAAAGTTGCTGGCAGTATTTTTACCAACTGTAATAATGAACAAGGCAATTCATGGTTTTGCATAGTCCACAAATCTCTCTGGGCCAAAAAATATGATCACTTGTATGGATCACAGTCTGCTAGAACATTGGGAGTCTATGAAACGCTATTATTCCAATTCACTGTGACAGACACATTCTTGAACAAGTCATGGACACCAGGAAATACCAGTCCAAGCCTATCTCTAAGAAAAATACTTAAAATAACGCAAAACTGTTCCTTTTGGATACCTCTTCTTTCACCATTTACCCAATATCTTCAAGCTTCTTTATGAACCGTGACTGTTCCCAGTGAATTAATACTTTTTCACATCTCTAAAGAGCCTTTATAGCTCTCTTCTACTTCTGGACATGGCATTGCTTCCCTACTCCTGGACTAAAGGCAAACATTTATGTGGATAATTGACCACAATACTTGGCTCAAGTAATGAACTTCCTACCGAGCCTTCACATGGCTTCAGAACCTTTCTCAAACCTGCTCTCCAAAATGACACAACTATTCGATAAGAATCAGTATTGGAAAATGAAATATATACCCATCCTTTCCCATAAGCAAACTAATAGTGGGAATATTAGACAGATGAAAAGAAATTAGAGAATGTAATAATTTGGTGCTTTTAATATTACTCAAAGAGGTAGGTTGGTGATAAATTTCACCTGAGTATATGTTGCTCAAACATTCCAAATATTTTATGAAATATGGAGGAGGAGAAAAAAGAAGGCAAAAAGGCAGGAAAGCAAGAAGGAAAGGAGGGAGGAAAGCAGAAAGGAAAGAAGAAATAACTTTTTAGCAAAAATTCTGTGATTGATCTATATATGTTTTCCTATTGCTACCGTAACAAATTACCAGAAACTTTGTGACTTAAAACAATATTTTCTTACAGTTCTGAGGTCAGAAGTCTGACATGGCTTTCATGGAACACAAATTTAACTTTTGGCAGAATTGTGCCCCTTCTGGAAGCTCTAGGAAAGAATCTATTTCTTTGCCTTTTCCAGTTTTGAGAGGTTGCTTGCACTCCTTGACATGTAGTTCTCCACCTCCAACTTCAAATTCAAAAAGGATGGGTTGAGTTTTCTCCCATGTAATCACTCTATCTTGCCTCCTTCTCTCAGTTATAGTATATCTCCACAGTAACAACAACAAAAAGAAATAAATTAGGGCAAGGAGGTTTAAACACCTGTAATGGGGGATTTTACTTCAAATATCTCCTTAACAACTTTGGCCTCTTATTATGTTTCTAGAATGCAGTATATCATAGCTGAGAACAAGGAGGAGGGTAACTTATGCCTGGGTTGAACCAAACCTTATCTATTTACTAACCATGTGTCCCCAAGGGGCAAGTGACTCAACCTCTTTGAACCTTGGTGTTTTACACCTGGAAAAGCAATTATAAAAATACTAGAAGCCCTACGCATGAATTCATGGGCCAGTAGCTCACTGCCACCCTCCAATAGCTCTCCGCCCTCCTGTAGCTCCCTCCACACCCCCCTCATAGTTTGCTGCCCTGCCCCCTCCTGTAGTTCTCCGCCACCCCCTGTAGCTCACTGCCCCACCCTCCTGCTGATCCATGATCTGGTCGTTACGTGGTCAGTCGTTATGTAATGACCATTTGCATATTACATCTTTATTATATAGGATGCTTGTTTCAAGTAGTTATTTTGAAGACTCAATACTATAGTCCATGCAAAATGCTTAGCACAATCCTTGGCACACAATGAATGGTTCCTCTGATCTTTCATGGACCTGTTCCTTAACATATATTCTGTATACTGCTCTTAAGTGAATGTTGTATGAATGACCTTGTCAATGATGCTGTTGTTAGATTTAATCATTTAATGATGTAATTTCCTTTGGTTCTTCACTATATAGTACAGGAAATAGCTTAGAATACTTAAGCTCTAGCACTTTAATCATCACCACAAATTCCACACAATAAAGATAATTATATATTTAATTCTATACTAGTCATTGACCATCTTGTAAATTAACAGATCAGAGATAATTTCAGATCAATCTGACATCTTAATAGAGTTAAACTTTGCATTTTAAAGATATGATAAAACATTGGTAACTGAGATGCAGTCTTCATATTTTTACTTGAGACCTTATTAAAGCTTTTTATATTATATGTAGTATCAGACAGTCAATATTTGTTTAGCTAACTGAAGCTTTTAGAGTTCATGCTTCAGTTTCTTTCAATATGACATTTTTTATATGACAACCAGCTTCAGGAGAAAATTTTTGTTTTGACATATACAATTAACATTTAAAAACTGGATGTAATAAAATTAATACCTCTGTGGCACCAAAGCAAAGTAAATCAAGACAGGGTAAAAGAAAAGTCTTGCTCATCTCTAGACAAAGTAGAGAGATTAGCTCTAGTCTAGTGACTTTTCAAATGGAAAAATTCTTCTTTCTTAATCTAGGTTTTAATAAATCCAATTGCATTAATGCATTTTATAACAGACAACCAAAACTAATTTTCCTCATGCTTTACTCTCAAGTCATAAAAGCCAGCCCAAATGACCAAACGACCAGAATGACCAGATGACCAGTTGCTATGATGCGCACTGATCACCAGGGAGCAGACGCTCAATGCAGGAACTGCCCTCTGGTGGTCAGTGTTCTCCCACAGCCAACCTCCTGTGGCCAGCCAACTTCCCACGGTCCCTTCCCCAAGCTGGCCAGCCCCATTGGCCCTGATCAGGGCAGCTGGTCAACCTCCCACGGCCCCTCCCCCGAGCTGGCAGTCAACCTCCTGCAGCTTCTCCCCCCACTAGCCAACCTCCCACAGCCCCTCCTCCTACTGGCCAACCTCCCGTGGCCCCTCCCCCAGCCAACCTTCTATGGCCCTGATTGGCCTGATCACCGGCCAGGCCAAAGGACTCCACCCGTGTACAATTTCGTGCACTGGGCCTCTAGTATATATATATATATATATATATATATATATATATATATATATATATATATAAGCTAGTGGAAAATACAAGTTAAATACTAATATGCTGAATTATGATTACTCATATTAGTAGAAAGATCATTAGTTAGTAAAAATTAAATGTTTTCTTTTTCTAGAAAGGATTAATTGAAATTTATATAAATAAATAATTATATAATATATTATTATGGATTCATTAAACTCATAGATTTTTTTTTTGGGGGGGGGGATTAGACTAAACTAGAATGTGTAAAGCCAAGAACAGCCTACGGAAGCAATGTTGCCATCTATTTTAAAATAATTAATTGATTGTTGTATGCCAGAGTACTACAACTTTACTTCTTTCTAAATAGAAAAAAAAATCTCATTAATCATGGAATATTTTTCCACGGAGGTTAAAATCTGGTTTCTAATCAATACTACTAATCTATTAAATTAGTGTGTGAGATGAGAATTATTTTTCCTCCCTGAAATCAATTATCCCAGAAACAATCACCATCAAACCAATTATTCCTCTATAAATGTATGAGCATTCAGTTTGGATTTCTGCCAATAAGCAAAAATGTAATAGATATAGAAAGGCATATGAAAGAGATATGAAAAGGATATTAATTGGAATCAGGATTCATTGACAACTTTACATTTTTGAGCATAAATTTTTAAAATAATCAACATAAACTAAATTAAATCAACAAATATTACATAATACTGTGACTTAGAGTCTGTTCTAAATGTTATAACAATACAAATCTTATAAAAATACAAAAAAAAATCCTGCTTGCATAAAGCTTACATGCCAATTGGGAGAGAAACAATTCAATTACTTAATTAACCAATAAACAAACAAAATAGACATTCAGGCAGCTGAATACTTCATCTTGTTAAATTATGATATACAGGGTGTCCCAAAAACATGTACACACACTTTAACAGCTGATGCTTCGATTGATGTTTCTTTTTTTTCAGCCAGGCTAAGCTTTGAACAAATGAAATTCATCACACAAAATGCAATTGGAAATTTGAAAACACAGTTGAAGTAAAACACTGCCTTTATAATTACTCAATGTGTGTATACATTTGGGACACACAGGGTGTCCTCCCAAAAATGTATACACACTTTTAACAGCTGATAACTCACTTAATGTTCACTCTTTTTCAGGTTTAACTAATTTGAAATAATAGGTAAAGCCAGACTAAGCTTTGAACAAATAAAATTTATCCATTAGACTTTATTTATGGGGATACATAAAATAGAAAGTATATGTACAAAACTGGCAATAGTTGATGAATTGAGGGTGCACAAATACTGAATGAAATGATTCTTGATGTTTGCAATTCCATTGCTTCACATTATCAGCAGTGACTGAACAAGGATGGCCATCAGTTTGAAAAAAGGTGTTGACAAAAAAAATTATTCACTTTGTAGATTCTTTTAAATTTTGAAAATAAACTGTATGTTAATAAACACTGACTTGCCGAAACCGGTTTGGCTCAGTGGATAGAGCCTCGGCCTGTGGACTGAAAGGTCCCAGGTTTGATTCCAGTCAAGGGCATGTACCTGGGTTGCGGGCATATCCCCAGTAGGAGATGTGCAGGAGGCAGCTGATCGATGTTTCTCTCCCATCGATGTTTCTAACTCTCTATCTCTCTCCCTTCCTCTCTGTAAAAAAATCAATAAAATATATTAAAAAAAATAAAAAAATAAACACTGACTTTATAATCATTCAAAATGTATATACATTTTTGGGACATCCTACATCCAAGTGAGAAGGGACTTCCAGTTTTATCTCCAAAAGGTAAAGAGTTTGGAGGTCATCATTCCCATATTTGCAACTAAAAAAAGCTAGAAAAACTGAATATTAATAACTTTTTTGACCCATCAGAGAACTGAGGTCATAAGGCAAATGGTCACCTTGAAATGTCTTTGAAAAGGTACATCCAGAGAGATATAGCAGATGAGAGGTGCTAATATAAAGCAGAAGTCAATAACACCATAAACTGATAAAAACACTTAAGTGATGATTTTGACAAATGAATGGAATCTGAAGGCTAAACTAGATTTAACCAGCAAAAAAAAAAGAGAAACTCCTGGGGCTACAGTCTTTAGGAGACACTGACACTTTCATGGGTTTTCCCTCTGAGAATCCCACTAGATTTTGATAGTGAGGATTCAAGAACGATTCTTTGATGACTCTAGCAAAGAGCCTTCTCCATAACCAAAGTTGCTATCCAGGGTAAGGACATCAACTCAACTCAAAGCCTTATTCTAGTAGTGAGAATAGAACCCATCACTATTCCAGCTCTGTCTGGACTTCCTTCTAACCTAAGGAGGGGAAAACATAGCCACAGGGATCAGGGCTTCAAGGAAATAGTTGGAGAACACTGCAGCCAGGGAAGGGTACAAAGGGCAAGGAAGATAGTTATGACACTGGAGAAACTTCTGTAAAGGATCCAGCCCCAAAACACAGGCCCACTAAAAAACTAAGATTTAATATGAAGAACATAGATGACTTCCCTCTCCCACACTTTAGGATGACACCAACAGGGCTCCAGTATAATCACAGCAAATTAGAGTTAAAAGAGCTGCAAGATATAGGCTGTATTTGAGGATCAGAATAAAGGAAACCCCCAAAGCAAAGAGGGGAAACTAAAAAAGGATACTACAGAAATGTGAAGCCTTCGGTACTGATAGCTACAGCACACATTAAACAGTAGAACTCCTAACTGTACTATAGTACATCCTCACAATAAAATGATATTTACCACAGTTCCTTCTATCTAATCCAACATTATAACCCTCAATAAAAATTACAAAGAATGCTAAAAATCAAGAAATAAACACAGCCTGAAAAAGAAAGCAATCATCAGAAGCAGACTCAGATATGACACAGATGTTGAAATTATCAGACAAGAAATTCAAAACAGTTATGATTAATGGGACAAAGGCTCTAATGGAAATAGCAGACAGCATGCAAGAAAAGATAGGTAATGTAACTAGAGAGATGGATACTCTAAGAAAGAAACAAAAGAAAATGCTAAAAATCCATAATAACAAAAATGAAGAATGCTTTTGATGGGCACAACATGGCTGAAGAAAAACAGTGAACTTGAACACAGGTCATTAGAAACTTTTTGCAATGAAATGCAAGAAAGAAAAACAGAAATATAAAATTAAAACCAGACACCAAAAACTGTGGTACAATTGCAAAGAGTTTAGCATAATTATAACTGGAATAGCAGAAGCTGTAGAAAGGGAAAATAGAGCAGAAGAAATGTTTGAAGTAATAATGGCTGAGAAATATCCAAAATTCATGCAGATACAAAACCACAGATCCAGGAAGCTCAGAGATCCCAAGCAGAATGAATACTCCATCTCAAAAACATCCAGATCTAAGCATATTACAGTCAATCTTTGGAAAAGTCGAAACAAAGAAAATCTTGAAGGAAGCTCGATGTGAACATAGAATGTCTCGCCTATAGAATAAGGATACGAAGTGACTTCTCATCAGAAAACATGTAAGGAAGAAAAAAAGAGTCAAATATTTAAAATGTTGAAAAAAATAAAACCAGCCAATCAACCTAAAATTCTATATCTACCAAAATTATATTGTAACATAGAGAAATAAAGACTTTCATAGACAAATGAAACTGAGGAAATATCTTACCAGAAGGCCAACCCTATAAGAAAGATGAAAAGATTTCTTCAGGCTGAAGAAAAATTAACGCATTTTAAACTTGGGCCTATATTTATAAAAAGCAGCCTGACCAGTGACGCAGTGGTTGAGCATGGACCCATGAACCAAGAGGTCACTAGTTTGATTCCCAGCCAGGGCACCTGCCTGGGCTGGGGGCAGCGGGTAGGCAGGAGGCCGCTGATAGATGTTTTTCTCTCTCAAAGATGTTTCTATCTCTCTATGTCTCTCCCTTTCTCTCCCTAAAATCAATAAAAACATTTTTTTTAAAAAAGAAGAGTGTTGAGAAGTAATAAATTTAAAACAAAATCTTATATTTCTTATTCTTAACTGATCTAATAAACACTATTTATTTTAGGTAAGTATATTAACTGGGTAATTATAGGCTGTGGTTAAGAGTAATGTATGACAGTAATGTCACAAAGGAAGGGAGCATTGAGAATGCTCTGTTACCAGCACTACACATGAAGGAGCATAATATTACCTGAAGATTGATTTAGATTCATTTAAAATGTATTCTGTCAACTCTAGAGCAATAACTCAATATTTTTAAAGAAGTATGATTGATACTGTCTGAAAGAAGAAAAAATGGAGTCAATCATATAAGATGCTTCGTTAATACCAAAACAAGGAAGATTATCAAAGATAAAGATAGGAATTGAATAATAATAAAGAGATCATCCTCAAAGAAGACATGGGATTTTATATATGTCTATCTATACCTACATTTCTTTTAATGTATGAGGCAAAAACTGATAGAACTGAAGAGATAAATAGACAAATACATTATAGTTACAAACTTAACACATAAACACTCTCTTAATAATTGACAGATCAAGCAGACAGAATATCAGTAGGGATATGATAACTGGAAGAGCATTATCAATCAACTTTACCTAGTTGGCATTTATAGAATGTTTTACACAGCAAAAGCAGAGTACACATTCTTCCCAAGTTCACATGGAACAGGCACCACCAATATAGTCCACATCCTGGACTTTCAAACATTCTTTAGCAAATGTAAAATAATAGCAAGCAATAATTAATAGCCTTAAAAAAAGAGAAATACTGGGCCACCATGGTTTTACTGGTGAATCATACCAAACATTTAAGGAAAAAATTATACCAATTCTTGACAATTTCATTTAGAAACAGAAGCAGAGGAAACATTTTCTAACTAATTTTATGAAGTAAGACATAACAGATAAGAAAACTACAACCAGTATCTCTTATGAACATATGTACAAAAATTATCAATAAAATATGAAAAATAGAATCCAACATTGCATAAAGAAAATTGTATACCACAGCTAAGTGAAATTTATTTCAATTAAACATTGCCAGTTTAACATTTAAAAATCAAAGAAATCTACTATATCAACAGGATAGATAAGAAAAACCATATCATCATATCAGTTAACACAGAAAACACATTTGACAAGCTCCAACATCCATCCATGACAAAAATTCTCAAAAAATTAGGTAGAGAGAACTTCCACAACTTAATAAAGCCTACTTACATAACCTATAATTAAATTTAACTAATGATGAGACACAGAATGTCCTCTTTTACTACTCCTGTTTAATGTTGTACTTGAAGTCTCTAGCTAGTGCAATAAGATACGAAACAGAAATAAAAGATATACACATGAGAAAAAATAAAACTTAATTTTTTTAGATTGCACAACTGTCTATTTAAAAAGATCTGCAAATAAATGTCTGGAAGTAATTAGTGAATATATCAAGATTATAAAATATAAGGATAAATTTAAAAGTCAATAGTTGTCCTATATACCAGCAATGAGAAATTGAAGTTTAAAATTTCAAAAATTAATTTACAATAGCATAGAAAACATAATTCATAGTTATAAACCTAACAAAATATGTACAAGATTTATATGTGGAAAACAACAAAATACTAATGAAGGAAATCAAAGAATAGAGATATTTTTCCATGCTTATAAATTGAAAGACTCTATATTATTAAAATGTCAATACTTCCCAACTTGATATATAGATTCAATGCAATTTCCTTCAAAATCCCAGGAAGATATTTTGCATACACCAACAAACTAATTCACAGATTCATAAAGTCAAAGCTTCCTAGAATGGCTAACACAAAACTGAAGAAAAACAATGTTGGAAGTCTTACCATAATGTGACCGTAATCAAGACAGTGTGGTATCGGTGTAAGAATAGAAATATAAATTAATAGAACATGAAAAAGAGCTCAGAAGTATATCCAATATGTATATCCAATATTTAACTTGACAAAGACACAAATGCAATTCAAATTCAAAGGTTTCTCTTTTTTTAACAAATGGTCCTAGAAAAGTTGGATATGCATATCAATTCTTACACACTATGCAAAAATTAAATCAGGCTGGATCAGAGATTTCATTGTAAAAAGAGAAATGATAAGCCATCTACAAGAAGACATAGGACAAATTCTGTACGAATAAATTTGGTGGCGCATTTTGAGCTACAACACCAAATCATGGTCCATAAAAGAAAAATTAGGCAAATTAAACTCTATTAAAGTTAAAAAGTTTTCAATTCTTTTAAATTTATTAAGGTTTGATGATCACATGGTCAAATATCAGAGGGAACGTAGGGGTGGGTGGGGGTGAGGGGGAGAGATCAACCAAAGGGCTTGTATGCATGCATATAAGCCTAACTAATGGACACAGACACCAGGAGGGTAAGGGTATGAACGGGTGGTGGGGGAGGCAATGGGGGAATAAGAACACATATGTAATACCGTAATCAATAAAAGAAAAAAAAAATAAGGTTTGTTTTAAAGCCTAGCATATAGTCTATCCTGGAAAACATTTCTTATACATTTGACAAGATTGTGTATTCTGCTGCTATTCAGTGGAATGTTTTAAAGATATGATAGAAATGTTAAATATAAGTAGTTGGTTTATGATGTTATTCAAGTATTCTATTTCCTTGTGGATCTTTTGACCAGTTGCCCATTGAAAGTGAAGTATTAAAGTGCATATAAGATAGGAATGTATACATCTATGTGTTACTTCTTTATAACACCTATTATCTTGCTGATATTTAATATTTTAATATTTGACTCAAGAGTGTTTGCAATTGCTCATTGGAGCATTTTGACACTACTTTAAAGGCCCTGCCATATAATTCTAACAGCTCTCTATTTTCATTGGTATCTCTTGATTTTATTTCTCCATATGAGTTGAGATTTGTGAAGTTCTTCATATGCCAAGTGATTTTTGTTATATTGTATTCATTTTGAGTATTACAAGACTTTGGGTCCTGTTTATATTCTATGAGAATGTTGATTTTTTTTAGCCTTCTATAAACTGTGTTTTCAATGTCAGTTCCCTTTTCAAAGCCTTTGCCATGCTCTTTTTTTAATCCTGCATATAAATGACGCAGTGGTCAGCTTGAGACCTGATGAGAAATCTATTCCTTTTCAAAGTCTTTGGCATACTAATTAGGATTAGATTCCTGTTTGCAAGGTCAAGTACTAACCCAGGAATTAATAAACAAAATTATTGCTTTCCCTAGCCACATCCTCGCTGTAACATTACTGATATTTTCCAGACCTCTGGGTCTCACATTTTGGTCTTCTAGTCAAACTGTCCTCTTCTTTGATTGCACCAACTTCAGGGCCACCTGGCAGGAGGACACGAGAGGGTGAAATCACCGGCCTGGCACCATCCACTTGGAGATGGCAGGCAGATCCAGCAAAGGGAAAGGAAGTACCCCTTGCAGCAGAGTTTTGGCTGCAGCACCACCTGATTATGGAGTGCAATAAAACAGAGAAAAAGACAATGAAAAAAAAAAATCAAGAGATTTCACCTATTTTCTCTGAGCTTCAGAAATTTCCTTTTCTGCTCCTCAAACCATAACTAGAGGGTTGGCTTCTCTTTGATTTCTCTGTTTATGAGGCATAAAGTGCTCACTTTCGGGACTTGGGTTGCCTTATGTATGATCAGGCCAAGAGATACTGAAGGGGGAATAAAAGGTAAACTTACTGTCTGTTCCAAGGTACATAAAATTCTGGTGTTTTCCGCTTTCCAGTCTTGCTGATATTTACTTTTCAGTGTTCTCAAGTAATTCTCTTGAGATTTGTCCAGGTTTGATAGTTTCATTCAAGGAGAGGGAAAGGTTGGCATATGCAGTTATCTTTACCAGAATGGGTAAACCATCCTTTTTTAGTTAATACTTTTCAACATTTCAGAACAATTTTAGGCCATCATTAAACTTTAGTAATTTGTTTTCTTACATTTTGTGAAAATTTTTATAGGAGGGGAGAGAATTACATTGACTTCACTTGGGATGGAATAATTTAGAAAGATGAGGTTTAACCTGATGGCATATATGAAACTCTACAACAATCTGATGAACTCATGTATAATATTTTCTATAATAAATTCTGTTTACTATTTCAACCCCCAAGACTACTCTCTCTCATTGAACTGTATATCCATTCACATTCTGGAGCCTTCAACAATGTCTGCTGGGAAGAGGAAATTTCATAGATTTTTATCTCAGAACATCTCTTCTTAACAAATAAAAAGAAAGCCACATTATTTTTTCCTCCTCAATTTTCACCATTTTTATTTTCAAATGTTTTCCTTATTTCCTAATCTGAAGATTTTAGAAATGTTTTTATTCTAAAGGAAGGAATTCAAATTGCCACTAACCAAACTCAGGCATTCTAGCCAATACTTGATGACATAATTTTACTCATATGAGAAGCCAGATAAGCTGGGAAATGTATTAGAAACTTGCATTCAATGAGTCAATCCATTATCATCCCTTTTCATATATATCAAGTTCATATATCAAAGTTTGTTTTTGTGTGTGTATTATTTCTTCTATCTAATGTAATCTGAATTTTACAGGAAATTAGAATTTAGAGGGGCTTAATGTGTGGCCAAGATCATATGAACAAAAGTAGAACTAGATTTTAGACCATTTAACACCAGGACACAAGTCTTTCCTCACAATATTGTATCTCTTAGAAGTTCAGGTTTATGAAATTTGCATATATTATTAGTATAAAAATGTTTAGCATTATTTATTTTCTATTAATAAAATTATGACTAGATATTTATCTTTACAATTGTGATTGGATGTTGGATTTTTTTAGAAAATCATATATATACTAGAGGCCTGGTGCACGAAATTCATGCACGGGGGGGGGGGGTCCCTCAGCCTGGACTGCACCCTCTCCAATCGGGGACCCCTTGGGGGATGTCCGACTGCCAGTTTAGGCCCATTCCCACAGGGATAGGGCTTAAACTGGCAGTCTGACATCCCTCTCACAATCTGGGACTGCTGGCTCCCAACTGCTCACCTGTTTGACTGCCTGATCGCCCCTAACTGCCTCTCCCTGCCTTCCGATTCACCCCTAACTGCCTCTGCCTGCCTGATCACCGCTAACTGCTTTGGTCTGCCTGCCTGATCGCTCCTAACCATCTCTGCCTGCCTGCCTGATGCCCCTAACTGCTCCCCTGCTGGCCTGACCACCCCTAACTGCTCTCCCCTGCCAGCCTGATCGCCCCTAACTGCTCTCCCCTGCCGGCCTGATTGCCCCTAACTGCCTCTGCCTTGGCCCCTGCCACTGTGGCTTTGTCCAGAAGGATGTCTGGTCTATCTAGTCTAATTAGCATATTACCCTTTTATTAGTATAGATAAAATGATATGGTGAGCCTGACTTATGGAAATCCTAATAACTCAGAGTTAATCAATAAATACATTAAAGCTTCTACTGATCCTGCAACAAGTTGCTCAACAAATTTATTTGATAAGTTAAATGACAGTATACCTTCTAATTTGTTTTCATATTTAATTATCCATTTATTC